>NW_022143274.1:0-11570 GCF_007565055.1 Rhinopithecus roxellana
GCAATGCAGTTTCTCAGAAAGCTTCTCTTATTTTATTATGTGAGGATATTTCCTTTATCACCATGGGCCCCAATAGGCTCCCAAATATCACTTTTCAGATTCCACGAAAAGAGTGTTAGCAACTTCTTCTGAGGCAGAGGTTGTAACTCTGTGAGATGAACTCTCAGATCATAAAGAAAGTTTCTCAGAAAGCTTCTTTCACGTTTTGAACGGATGAAATTTCCTTTATGAGCGTGGCCGTCAATTTGATCCAAAGAAGCCCTTCTCAGATTCCTCAAAGAACCAGTGTTAATGGACTGCTCCACGAAACATAAGTGTAACTCTGTGAGATGATGCACACATCACCAAGAAGTTTCTAAGAAGCTTCTTTCTAGTTTTCATCTGTGGATATTCCTTTGTCACTGTAATGTTCATTGCGCTATGAAGTATCTAATTGCAGATTTCCAGAAAACTGTGCTAACAAACTGATCACTGAAGAGAAACGTGTAACTCTGTGAGTTGCATTCACACTTGGCAATGCAGTTTCTCAGAAAGCTTCTCTTTAGTTATTATGTGAGGATATTTCCTTTATCACCATGGGCCCCAATAGGCTCCCAAATATCACTTTGCAGATTCCACGAAAAGAGTGTTAGCAAACTGCTTCTTGAGGCAGAGGTTGTAACTCTGTGAGATGAACTCACAGATCAGAAAGAAGTTTCTCAGAAAGCTTCTTTCACGTTTTGAACGGATGAAATTTCCTTTATCAGCGTAGGCCTCAATGTGATCCAAAGAAGCCCTTCTCAGATTCCTCAAAGACAGTGTTAATGGACTGCTCCACGAAACATAAGTGTAACTCTGTGAGATGAATTCACACATCACCAAGAAGTTTCTAAGAAAGCTTCTTTCTAGTTTTCATCTGTGGATATTTCCTTTGTCACTGTAATGTTCATTGCGCTATGAAGTATCTAATTGCAGATTTCCAGAAAACTGTGCTAACAAACTGATCACTGAAGAGAAACGTGTAATTCTGTGAGTTGCATTCACACTTGGCAATGCAGTTTCTCAGAAAGCTTCTCTTTAGTTATTATGTGAGGATATTTCCTTTATCACCATGGGCCCCAATAGGCTCCCAAATATCACTTTGCAGATTCCACGAAAAGAGTGTTAGCAAACTGCTTCTTGAGGCAGAGGTTGTAACTCTGTGAGATGAACTCACAGATCAGAAAGAAGTTTCTCAGAAAGCTTCTTTCACGTTTTGAACGGATGAAATTTCCTTTATCAGCGTAGGCCTCAATGTGATCCAAAGAAGCCCTTCTCAGATTCCTCAAAGACAGTGTTAATGGACTGCTCCACGAAACATAAGTGTAACTCTGTGAGATGAATTCACACATCACCAAGAAGTTTCTAAGAAAGCTTCTTTCTAGTTTTCATCTGTGGATATTTCCTTTGTCACTGTAATGTTCATTGCGCTATGAAGTATCTAATTGCAGATTTCCAGAAAACTGTGCTAACAAACTGATCACTGAAGAGAAACGTGTAATTCTGTGAGTTGCATTCACACTTGGCAATGCAGTTTCTCAGAAAGCTTCTCTTTAGTTATTATGTGAGGATATTTCCTTTATCACCATGGGCCCCAATAGGCTCCCAAATATCACTTTGCAGATTCCACGAAAAGAGTGTTAGCAAACTGCTTCTTGAGGCAGAGGTTGTAACTCTGTGAGATGAACTCACAGATCAGAAAGAAGTTTCTCAGAAAGCTTCTTTCACGTTTTGAACGGATGAAATTTCCTTTATCAGCGTAGGCCTCAATGTGATCCAAAGAAGCCCTTCTCAGATTCCTCAAAGACAGTGTTAATGGACTGCTCCACGAAACATAAGTGTAACTCTGTGAGATGAATTCACACATCACCAAGAAGTTTCTAAGAAAGCTTCTTTCTAGTTTTCATCTGTGGATATTTCCTTTGTCACTGTAATGTTCATTGCGCTATGAAGTATCTAATTGCAGATTTCCAGAAAACTGTGCTAACAAACTGATCACTGAAGAGAAACGTGTAATTCTGTGAGTTGCATTCACACTTGGCAATGCAGTTTCTCAGAAAGCTTCTCTTTAGTTATTATGTGAGGATATTTCCTTTATCACCATGGGCCCCAATAGGCTCCCAAATATCACTTTGCAGATTCCACGAAAAGAGTGTTAGCAAACTGCTTCTTGAGGCAGAGGTTGTAACTCTGTGAGATGAACTCACAGATCAGAAAGAAGTTTCTCAGAAAGCTTCTTTCACGTTTTGAACGGATGAAATTTCCTTTATCAGCGTAGGCCTCAATGTGATCCAAAGAAGCCCTTCTCAGATTCCTCAAAGACAGTGTTAATGGACTGCTCCACGAAACATAAGTGTAACTCTGTGAGATGAATTCACACATCACCAAGAAGTTTCTAAGAAAGCTTCTTTCTAGTTTTCATCTGTGGATATTTCCTTTGTCACTGTAATGTTCATTGCGCTATGAAGTATCTAATTGCAGATTTCCAGAAAACTGTGCTAACAAACTGATCACTGAAGAGAAACGTGTAACTCTGTGAGTTGCATTCACACTTGGCAATGCAGTTTCTCAGAAAGCTTCTCTTTAGTTATTATGTGAGGATATTTCCTTTATCACCATGGGCCCCAATAGGCTCCCAAATATCACTTTGCAGATTCCACGAAAAGAGTGTTAGCAAACTTCTTCTTGAGGCAGAGGTTGTAACTCTGTGAGATGAACTCACAGATCAGAAAGAAGTTTCTCAGAAAGCTTCTTTCACGTTTTGAACGGATGAAATTTCCTTTATCAGCGTAGGCCTCAATGTGATCCAAAGAAGCCCTTCTCAGATTCCTCAAAGACAGTGTTAATGGACTGCTCCACGAAACATAAGTGTAACTCTGTGAGATGAATTCACACATCACCAAGAAGTTTCTAAGAAAGCTTCTTTCTAGTTTTCATCTGTGGATATTTCCTTTGTCACTGTAATGTTCATTGCGCTATGAAGTATCTAATTGCAGATTTCCAGAAAACTGTGCTAACAAACTGATCACTGAAGAGAAACGTGTAATTCTGTGAGTTGCATTCACACTTGGCAATGCAGTTTCTCAGAAAGCTTCTCTTTAGTTATTATGTGAGGATATTTCCTTTATCACCATGGGCCCCAATAGGCTCCCAAATATCACTTTGCAGATTCCACGAAAAGAGTGTTAGCAAACTTCTTCTTGAGGCAGAGGTTGTAACTCTGTGAGATGAACTCACAGATCAGAAAGAAGTTTCTCAGAAAGCTTCTTTCACGTTTTGAACGGATGAAATTTCCTTTATCAGCGTAGGCCTCAATGTGATCCAAAGAAGCCCTTCTCAGATTCCTCAAAGACAGTGTTAATGGACTGCTCCACGAAACATAAGTGTAACTCTGTGAGATGAATTCACACATCACCAAGAAGTTTCTAAGAAAGCTTCTTTCTAGTTTTCATCTGTGGATATTTCCTTTGTCACTGTAATGTTCATTGCGCTATGAAGTATCTAATTGCAGATTTCCAGAAAACTGTGCTAACAAACTGATCACTGAAGAGAAACGTGTAATTCTGTGAGTTGCATTCACACTTGGCAATGCAGTTTCTCAGAAAGCTTCTCTTTAGTTATTATGTGAGGATATTTCCTTTATCACCATGGGCCCCAATAGGCTCCCAAATATCACTTTGCAGATTCCACGAAAAGAGTGTTAGCAAACTGCTTCTTGAGGCAGAGGTTGTAACTCTGTGAGATGAACTCACAGATCAGAAAGAAGTTTCTCAGAAAGCTTCTTTCACGTTTTGAACGGATGAAATTTCCTTTATCAGCGTAGGCCTCAATGTGATCCAAAGAAGCCCTTCTCAGATTCCTCAAAGACAGTGTTAATGGACTGCTCCACGAAACATAAGTGTAACTCTGTGAGATGAATTCACACATCACCAAGAAGTTTCTAAGAAAGCTTCTTTCTAGTTTTCATCTGTGGATATTTCCTTTGTCACTGTAATGTTCATTGCGCTATGAAGTATCTAATTGCAGATTTCCAGAAAACTGTGCTAACAAACTGATCACTGAAGAGAAACGTGTAATTCTGTGAGTTGCATTCACACTTGGCAATGCAGTTTCTCAGAAAGCTTCTCTTTAGTTATTATGTGAGGATATTTCCTTTATCACCATGGGCCCCAATAGGCTCCCAAATATCACTTTGCAGATTCCACGAAAAGAGTGTTAGCAAACTGCTTCTTGAGGCAGAGGTTGTAACTCTGTGAGATGAACTCACAGATCAGAAAGAAGTTTCTCAGAAAGCTTCTTTCACGTTTTGAACGGATGAAATTTCCTTTATCAGCGTAGGCCTCAATGTGATCCAAAGAAGCCCTTCTCAGATTCCTCAAAGACAGTGTTAATGGACTGCTCCACGAAACATAAGTGTAACTCTGTGAGATGAATTCACACATCACCAAGAAGTTTCTAAGAAAGCTTCTTTCTAGTTTTCATCTGTGGATATTTCCTTTGTCACTGTAATGTTCATTGCGCTATGAAGTATCTAATTGCAGATTTCCAGAAAACTGTGCTAACAAACTGATCACTGAAGAGAAACGTGTAATTCTGTGAGTTGCATTCACACTTGGCAATGCAGTTTCTCAGAAAGCTTCTCTTTAGTTATTATGTGAGGATATTTCCTTTATCACCATGGGCCCCAATAGGCTCCCAAATATCACTTTGCAGATTCCACGAAAAGAGTGTTAGCAAACTGCTTCTTGAGGCAGAGGTTGTAACTCTGTGAGATGAACTCACAGATCAGAAAGAAGTTTCTCAGAAAGCTTCTTTCACGTTTTGAACGGATGAAATTTCCTTTATCAGCGTAGGCCTCAATGTGATCCAAAGAAGCCCTTCTCAGATTCCTCAAAGACAGTGTTAATGGACTGCTCCACGAAACATAAGTGTAACTCTGTGAGATGAATTCACACATCACCAAGAAGTTTCTAAGAAAGCTTCTTTCTAGTTTTCATCTGTGGATATTTCCTTTGTCACTGTAATGTTCATTGCGCTATGAAGTATCTAATTGCAGATTTCCAGAAAACTGTGCTAACAAACTGATCACTGAAGAGAAACGTGTAATTCTGTGAGTTGCATTCACACTTGGCAATGCAGTTTCTCAGAAAGCTTCTCTTTAGTTATTATGTGAGGATATTTCCTTTATCACCATGGGCCCCAATAGGCTCCCAAATATCACTTTGCAGATTCCACGAAAAGAGTGTTAGCAAACTGCTTCTTGAGGCAGAGGTTGTAACTCTGTGAGATGAACTCACAGATCAGAAAGAAGTTTCTCAGAAAGCTTCTTTCACGTTTTGAACGGATGAAATTTCCTTTATCAGCGTAGGCCTCAATGTGATCCAAAGAAGCCCTTCTCAGATTCCTCAAAGACAGTGTTAATGGACTGCTCCACGAAACATAAGTGTAACTCTGTGAGATGAATTCACACATCACCAAGAAGTTTCTAAGAAAGCTTCTTTCTAGTTTTCATCTGTGGATATTTCCTTTGTCACTGTAATGTTCATTGCGCTATGAAGTATCTAATTGCAGATTTCCAGAAAACTGTGCTAACAAACTGATCACTGAAGAGAAACGTGTAATTCTGTGAGTTGCATTCACACTTGGCAATGCAGTTTCTCAGAAAGCTTCTCTTTAGTTATTATGTGAGGATATTTCCTTTATCACCATGGGCCCCAATAGGCTCCCAAATATCACTTTGCAGATTCCACGAAAAGAGTGTTAGCAAACTTCTTCTTGAGGCAGAGGTTGTAACTCTGTGAGATGAACTCACAGATCAGAAAGAAGTTTCTCAGAAAGCTTCTTTCACGTTTTGAACGGATGAAATTTCCTTTATCAGCGTAGGCCTCAATGTGATCCAAAGAAGCCCTTCTCAGATTCCTCAAAGACAGTGTTAATGGACTGCTCCACGAAACATAAGTGTAACTCTGTGAGATGAATTCACACATCACCAAGAAGTTTCTAAGAAAGCTTCTTTCTAGTTTTCATCTGTGGATATTTCCTTTGTCACTGTAATGTTCATTGCGCTATGAAGTATCTAATTGCAGATTTCCAGAAAACTGTGCTAACAAACTGATCACTGAAGAGAAACGTGTAACTCTGTGAGTTGCATTCACACTTGGCAATGCAGTTTCTCAGAAAGCTTCTCTTTAGTTATTATGTGAGGATATTTCCTTTATCACCATGGGCCCCAATAGGCTCCCAAATATCACTTTGCAGATTCCACGAAAAGAGTGTTAGCAAACTGCTTCTTGAGGCAGAGGTTGTAACTCTGTGAGATGAACTCACAGATCAGAAAGAAGTTTCTCAGAAAGCTTCTTTCACGTTTTGAACGGATGAAATTTCCTTTATCAGCGTAGGCCTCAATGTGATCCAAAGAAGCCCTTCTCAGATTCCTCAAAGACAGTGTTAATGGACTGCTCCACGAAACATAAGTGTAACTCTGTGAGATGAATTCACACATCACCAAGAAGTTTCTAAGAAAGCTTCTTTCTAGTTTTCATCTGTGGATATTTCCTTTGTCACTGTAATGTTCATTGCGCTATGAAGTATCTAATTGCAGATTTCCAGAAAACTGTGCTAACAAACTGATCACTGAAGAGAAACGTGTAATTCTGTGAGTTGCATTCACACTTGGCAATGCAGTTTCTCAGAAAGCTTCTCTTTAGTTATTATGTGAGGATATTTCCTTTATCACCATGGGCCCCAATAGGCTCCCAAATATCACTTTGCAGATTCCACGAAAAGAGTGTTAGCAAACTGCTTCTTGAGGCAGAGGTTGTAACTCTGTGAGATGAACTCACAGATCAGAAAGAAGTTTCTCAGAAAGCTTCTTTCACGTTTTGAACGGATGAAATTTCCTTTATCAGCGTAGGCCTCAATGTGATCCAAAGAAGCCCTTCTCAGATTCCTCAAAGACAGTGTTAATGGACTGCTCCACGAAACATAAGTGTAACTCTGTGAGATGAATTCACACATCACCAAGAAGTTTCTAAGAAAGCTTCTTTCTAGTTTTCATCTGTGGATATTTCCTTTGTCACTGTAATGTTCATTGCGCTATGAAGTATCTAATTGCAGATTTCCAGAAAACTGTGCTAACAAACTGATCACTGAAGAGAAACGTGTAACTTCTGTGAGTTGCATTCACACTTGGCAATGCAGTTTCTCAGAAAGCTTCTCTTTAGTTATTATGTGAGGATATTTCCTTTATCACCATGGGCCCCAATAGGCTCCCAAATATCACTTTGCAGATTCCACGAAAAGAGTGTTAGCAAACTTCTTCTTGAGGCAGAGGTTGTAACTCTGTGAGATGAACTCACAGATCAGAAAGAAGTTTCTCAGAAAGCTTCTTTCACGTTTTGAACGGATGAAATTTCCTTTATCAGCGTAGGCCTCAATGTGATCCAAAGAAGCCCTTCTCAGATTCCTCAAAGACAGTGTTAATGGACTGCTCCACGAAACATAAGTGTAACTCTGTGAGATGAATTCACACATCACCAAGAAGTTTCTAAGAAAGCTTCTTTCTAGTTTTCATCTGTGGATATTTCCTTTGTCACTGTAATGTTCATTGCGCTATGAAGTATCTAATTGCAGATTTCCAGAAAACTGTGCTAACAAACTGATCACTGAAGAGAAACGTGTAACTCTGTGAGTTGCATTCACACTTGGCAATGCAGTTTCTCAGAAAGCTTCTCTTTAGTTATTATGTGAGGATATTTCCTTTATCACCATGGGCCCCAATAGGCTCCCAAATATCACTTTGCAGATTCCACGAAAAGAGTGTTAGCAAACTTCTTCTTGAGGCAGAGGTTGTAACTCTGTGAGATGAACTCACAGATCAGAAAGAAGTTTCTCAGAAAGCTTCTTTCACGTTTTGAACGGATGAAATTTCCTTTATCAGCGTAGGCCTCAATGTGATCCAAAGAAGCCCTTCTCAGATTCCTCAAAGACAGTGTTAATGGACTGCTCCACGAAACATAAGTGTAACTCTGTGAGATGAATTCACACATCACCAAGAAGTTTCTAAGAAAGCTTCTTTCTAGTTTTCATCTGTGGATATTTCCTTTGTCACTGTAATGTTCATTGCGCTATGAAGTATCTAATTGCAGATTTCCAGAAAACTGTGCTAACAAACTGATCACTGAAGAGAAACGTGTAATTCTGTGAGTTGCATTCACACTTGGCAATGCAGTTTCTCAGAAAGCTTCTCTTTAGTTATTATGTGAGGATATTTCCTTTATCACCATGGGCCCCAATAGGCTCCCAAATATCACTTTGCAGATTCCACGAAAAGAGTGTTAGCAAACTTCTTCTTGAGGCAGAGGTTGTAACTCTGTGAGATGAACTCACAGATCAGAAAGAAGTTTCTCAGAAAGCTTCTTTCACGTTTTGAACGGATGAAATTTCCTTTATCAGCGTAGGCCTCAATGTGATCCAAAGAAGCCCTTCTCAGATTCCTCAAAGACAGTGTTAATGGACTGCTCCACGAAACATAAGTGTAACTCTGTGAGATGAATTCACACATCACCAAGAAGTTTCTAAGAAAGCTTCTTTCTAGTTTTCATCTGTGGATATTTCCTTTGTCACTGTAATGTTCATTGCGCTATGAAGTATCTAATTGCAGATTTCCAGAAAACTGTGCTAACAAACTGATCACTGAAGAGAAACGTGTAATTCTGTGAGTTGCATTCACACTTGGCAATGCAGTTTCTCAGAAAGCTTCTCTTTAGTTATTATGTGAGGATATTTCCTTTATCACCATGGGCCCCAATAGGCTCCCAAATATCACTTTGCAGATTCCACGAAAAGAGTGTTAGCAAACTTCTTCTTGAGGCAGAGGTTGTAACTCTGTGAGATGAACTCACAGATCAGAAAGAAGTTTCTCAGAAAGCTTCTTTCACGTTTTGAACGGATGAAATTTCCTTTATCAGCGTAGGCCTCAATGTGATCCAAAGAAGCCCTTCTCAGATTCCTCAAAGACAGTGTTAATGGACTGCTCCACGAAACATAAGTGTAACTCTGTGAGATGAATTCACACATCACCAAGAAGTTTCTAAGAAAGCTTCTTTCTAGTTTTCATCTGTGGATATTTCCTTTGTCACTGTAATGTTCATTGCGCTATGAAGTATCTAATTGCAGATTTCCAGAAAACTGTGCTAACAAACTGATCACTGAAGAGAAACGTGTAATTCTGTGAGTTGCATTCACACTTGGCAATGCAGTTTCTCAGAAAGCTTCTCTTTAGTTATTATGTGAGGATATTTCCTTTATCACCATGGGCCCCAATAGGCTCCCAAATATCACTTTGCAGATTCCACGAAAAGAGTGTTAGCAAACTGCTTCTTGAGGCAGAGGTTGTAACTCTGTGAGATGAACTCACAGATCAGAAAGAAGTTTCTCAGAAAGCTTCTTTCACGTTTTGAACGGATGAAATTTCCTTTATCAGCGTAGGCCTCAATGTGATCCAAAGAAGCCCTTCTCAGATTCCTCAAAGACAGTGTTAATGGACTGCTCCACGAAACATAAGTGTAACTCTGTGAGATGAATTCACACATCACCAAGAAGTTTCTAAGAAAGCTTCTTTCTAGTTTTCATCTGTGGATATTTCCTTTGTCACTGTAATGTTCATTGCGCTATGAAGTATCTAATTGCAGATTTCCAGAAAACTGTGCTAACAAACTGATCACTGAAGAGAAACGTGTAACTCTGTGAGTTGCATTCACACATTGGCAATGCAGTTTCTCAGAAAGCTTCTCTTTAGTTATTATGTGAGGATATTTCCTTTATCACCATGGGCCCCAATAGGCTCCCAAATATCACTTTGCAGATTCCACGAAAAGAGTGTTAGCAAACTGCTTCTTGAGGCAGAGGTTGTAACTCTGTGAGATGAACTCACAGATCAGAAAGAAGTTTCTCAGAAAGCTTCTTTCACGTTTTGAACGGATGAAATTTCCTTTATCAGCGTAGGCCTCAATGTGATCCAAAGAAGCCCTTCTCAGATTCCTCAAAGACAGTGTTAATGGACTGCTCCACGAAACATAAGTGTAACTCTGTGAGATGAATTCACACATCACCAAGAAGTTTCTAAGAAAGCTTCTTTCTAGTTTTCATCTGTGGATATTTCCTTTGTCACTGTAATGTTCATTGCGCTATGAAGTATCTAATTGCAGATTTCCAGAAAACTGTGCTAACAAACTGATCACTGAAGAGAAACGTGTAACTCTGTGAGTTGCATTCACACTTGGCAATGCAGTTTCTCAGAAAGCTTCTCTTTAGTTATTATGTGAGGATATTTCCTTTATCACCATGGGCCCAATAGGCTCCCAAATATCACTTTGCAGATTCCACGAAAAGAGTGTTAGCAAACTTCTTCTTGAGGCAGAGGTTGTAACTCTGTGAGATGAACTCACAGATCAGAAAGAAGTTTCTCAGAAAGCTTCTTTCACGTTTTGAACGGATGAAATTTCCTTTATCAGCGTAGGCCTCAATGTGATCCAAAGAAGCCCTTCTCAGATTCCTCAAAGACAGTGTTAATGGACTGCTCCACGAAACATAAGTGTAACTCTGTGAGATGAATTCACACATCACCAAGAAGTTTCTAAGAAAGCTTCTTTCTAGTTTTCATCTGTGGATATTTCCTTTGTCACTGTAATGTTCATTGCGCTATGAAGTATCTAATTGCAGATTTCCAGAAAACTGTGCTAACAAACTGATCACTGAAGAGAAACGTGTAATTCTGTGAGTTGCATTCACACTTGGCAATGCAGTTTCTCAGAAAGCTTCTCTTTAGTTATTATGTGAGGATATTTCCTTTATCACCATGGGCCCCAATAGGCTCCCAAATATCACTTTGCAGATTCCACGAAAAGAGTGTTAGCAAACTTCTTCTTGAGGCAGAGGTTGTAACTCTGTGAGATGAACTCACAGATCAGAAAGAAGTTTCTCAGAAAGCTTCTTTCACGTTTTGAACGGATGAAATTTCCTTTATCAGCGTAGGCCTCAATGTGATCCAAAGAGCCCTTCTCAGATTCCTCAAAGACAGTGTTAATGGACTGCTCCACGAAACATAAGTGTAACTCTGTGAGATGAATTCACACATCACCAAGAAGTTTCTAAGAAAGCTTCTTTCTAGTTTTCATTTCGTGGATATTCTTTTCCTTTGTCTACTGTAATGTCATTGCGCTCTTATTATCTAATTGCAGATTTCCAGAAAACTGTGCAAACAAACTGAATCACTGAAGAGAAAAGTGTAATTCTGTGAGTTGCATTCACACTTGCAATGCAGTTCTCAGAAAGCTTCTCTTTTGTTCTATTATGTGAGGATATTTCCTTTATCACCATGGGCCAATAGGCTCCCAAATATTCACTTTGCAGATTCCACGAAAAGGAGTGGTTAGCAAATGCTTCTTGAGGCAGAGGTTGTAACTTGTGAGATGAACTCACAGATCAGAAAGAAGTTTCTCAGAAAGCTTCTTTCACGTTTTGAACGGATAAATTTCCTTTATCAGCGTAGG
>NW_022143275.1:0-19112 GCF_007565055.1 Rhinopithecus roxellana
TATCTAATTGCAGATTCCAGAAAACCTGTGCTAACAAACTGATCAATGAAGAGAACGTGTACTCTGGGAGTTGCATTCACACATGGCAATGCAGTTCTCAGAAAGCTTCTCTTAGTTATTATGTGAGGATATTTGCTTTATCACCATGGCCCCAATAGACTCCCCAAATATCACTTTGCAGATTCCACGAAGGAGAAGTGTTAGCAAACTGCTTCTTGAGGCAGAGTTTGTAACTCTGTGAGAAGAACTCACAGATCAGAAAGAAGTTTCTCAGAAAGCTTCTTTCACGTTTTGAACGGATGAAATTTCCTTTATCAGCGTAGGCCTCAATGTGATCCCAAGAAGCCCTTCTCAGTTTCCCCAAAGACAGTGTTAATGGACTGCTCCACGAAACATAAGTGTAACTCTGTGAGATGAATTCACACATCACCAAGAAGTTTCTAAGAAAGCTTCTTTCTAGTTTTCATCTGTGGTTATTTCCTTTGTCACTGTAATGTTCATTGCGCTATGAAGTATCTAATTGCAGATTTCCAGAAAACTGTGCTAACAAACTGATCAATGAAGAGAAACGTGTAACTCTGTGAGTTGCATTCACACATGGCAATGCAGTTTCTCAGAAAGCTTCTCTTTAGTTATTATGTGAGGATATTTGCTTTATCAACATGGGCCCCAATAGACTCCCAAATATCACTTTGCAGATTCCACGAAGAGAGTGTTAGCAAACTGCTTCTTGAGGCAGAGTTTGTAACTCTGTGAGAAGAACTCACAGATCAGAAAGAAGTTTCTCAGAAAGCTTCTTTCACGTTTTGAACGGATGAAATTTCCTTTATCAGCGTAGGCCTCAATGTGATCCCAAGAAGCCCTTCTCAGTTTCCCCAAAGACAGTGTTAATGGACTGCTCCACGAAACATAAGTGTAACTCTGTGAGATGAATTCACACATCACCAAGAAGTTTCTAAGAAAGCTTCTTTCTAGTTTTCATCTGTGGTTATTTCCTTTGTCACTGTAATGTTCATTGCGCTATGAAGTATCTAATTGCAGATTTCCAGAAAACTGTGCTAACAAACTGATCAATGAAGAGAAACGTGTAACTCTGGGAGTTGCATTCACACATGGCAATGCAGTTTCTCAGAAAGCTTCTCTTTAGTTATTATGTGAGGATATTTGCTTTATCACCATGGGCCCCAATAGACTCCCAAATATCACTTTGCAGATTCCACGAAGAGAGTGTTAGCAAACTGCTTCTTGAGGCAGAGTTTGTAACTCTGTGAGAAGAACTCACAGATCAGAAAGAAGTTTCTCAGAAAGCTTCTTTCACGTTTTGAACGGATGAAATTTCCTTTATCAGCGTAGGCCTCAATGTGATCCAAAGAAGCCCTTCTCAGTTTCCCCAAAGACAGTGTTAATGGACTGCTCCACGAAACATAAGTGTAACTCTGTGAGATGAATTCACACATCACCAAGAAGTTTCTAAGAAAGCTTCTTTCTAGTTTTCATCTGTGGATTATTTCCTTTGTCACTGTAATGTTCATTGCGCTATGAAGTATCTAATTGCAGATTTCCAGAAAACTGTGCTAACAAACTGATCAATGAAGAGAAACGTGTAACTCTGTGAGTTGCATTCACACATGGCAATGCAGTTTCTCAGAAAGCTTCTCTTTAGTTATTATGTGAGGATATTTGCTTTATCACCATGGGCCCCAATAGACTCCCAAATATCACTTTGCAGATTCCACGAAGAGAGTGTTAGCAAACTGCTTCTTGAGGCAGAGTTTGTAACTCTGTGAGAAGAACTCACAGATCAGAAAGAAGTTTCTCAGAAAGCTTCTTTCACGTTTTGAACGGATGAAATTTCCTTTATCAGCGTAGGCCTCAATGTGATCCAAAGAAGCCCTTCTCAGTTTCCCCAAAGACAGTGTTAATGGACTGCTCCACGAAACATAAGTGTAACTCTGTGAGATGAATTCACACATCACCAAGAAGTTTCTAAGAAAGCTTCTTTCTAGTTTTCATCTGTGGTTATTTCCTTTGTCACTGTAATGTTCATTGCGCTATGAAGTATCTAATTGCAGATTTCCAGAAAACTGTGCTAACAAACTGATCAATGAAGAGAAACGTGTAACTCTGGGAGTTGCATTCACACATGGCAATGCAGTTTCTCAGAAAGCTTCTCTTTAGTTATTATGTGAGGATATTTGCTTTATCAACATGGGCCCCAATAGACTCCCAAATATCACTTTGCAGATTCCACGAAGAGAGTGTTAGCAAACTGCTTCTTGAGGCAGAGTTTGTAACTCTGTGAGAAGAACTCACAGATCAGAAAGAAGTTTCTCAGAAAGCTTCTTTCACGTTTTGAACGGATGAAATTTCCTTTATCAGCGTAGGCCTCAATGTGATCCAAGAAGCCCTTCTCAGTTTCCCCAAAGACAGTGTTAATGGACTGCTCCACGAAACATAAGTGTAACTCTGTGAGATGAATTCACACATCACCAAGAAGTTTCTAAGAAAGCTTCTTTCTAGTTTTCATCTGTGGTTATTTCCTTTGTCACTGTAATGTTCATTGCGCTATGAAGTATCTAATTGCAGATTTCCAGAAAACTGTGCTAACAAACTGATCAATGAAGAGAAACGTGTAACTCTGTGAGTTGCATTCACACATGGCAATGCAGTTTCTCAGAAAGCTTCTCTTTAGTTATTATGTGAGGATATTTGCTTTATCAACATGGGCCCCAATAGACTCCCAAATATCACTTTGCAGATTCCACGAAGAGAGTGTTAGCAAACTGCTTCTTGAGGCAGAGTTTGTAACTCTGTGAGAAGAACTCACAGATCAGAAAGAAGTTTCTCAGAAAGCTTCTTTCACGTTTTGAACGGATGAAATTTCCTTTATCAGCGTAGGCCTCAATGTGATCCAAAGAAGCCCTTCTCAGTTTCCCCAAAGACAGTGTTAATGGACTGCTCCACGAAACATAAGTGTAACTCTGTGAGATGAATTCACACATCACCAAGAAGTTTCTAAGAAAGCTTCTTTCTAGTTTTCATCTGTGGTTATTTCCTTTGTCACTGTAATGTTCATTGCGCTATGAAGTATCTAATTGCAGATTTCCAGAAAACTGTGCTAACAAACTGATCAATGAAGAGAAACGTGTAACTCTGTGAGTTGCATTCACACATGGCAATGCAGTTTCTCAGAAAGCTTCTCTTTAGTTATTATGTGAGGATATTTGCTTTATCACCATGGGCCCCAATAGACTCCCAAATATCACTTTGCAGATTCCACGAAGAGAGTGTTAGCAAACTGCTTCTTGAGGCAGAGTTTGTAACTCTGTGAGAAGAACTCACAGATCAGAAAGAAGTTTCTCAGAAAGCTTCTTTCACGTTTTGAACGGATGAAATTTCCTTTATCAGCGTAGGCCTCAATGTGATCCAAAGAAGCCCTTCTCAGTTTCCCCAAAGACAGTGTTAATGGACTGCTCCACGAAACATAAGTGTAACTCTGTGAGATGAATTCACACATCACCAAGAAGTTTCTAAGAAAGCTTCTTTCTAGTTTTCATCTGTGGTTATTTCCTTTGTCACTGTAATGTTCATTGCGCTATGAAGTATCTAATTGCAGATTTCCAGAAAACTGTGCTAACAAACTGATCAATGAAGAGAAACGTGTAACTCTGTGAGTTGCATTCACACATGGCAATGCAGTTTCTCAGAAAGCTTCTCTTTAGTTATTATGTGAGGATATTTGCTTTATCAACATGGGCCCCAATAGACTCCCAAATATCACTTTGCAGATTCCACGAAGAGAGTGTTAGCAAACTGCTTCTTGAGGCAGAGTTTGTAACTCTGTGAGAAGAACTCACAGATCAGAAAGAAGTTTCTCAGAAAGCTTCTTTCACGTTTTGAACGGATGAAATTTCCTTTATCAGCGTAGGCCTCAATGTGATCCAAAGAAGCCCTTCTCAGTTTCCCCAAAGACAGTGTTAATGGACTGCTCCACGAAACATAAGTGTAACTCTGTGAGATGAATTCACACATCACCAAGAAGTTTCTAAGAAAGCTTCTTTCTAGTTTTCATCTGTGGTTATTTCCTTTGTCACTGTAATGTTCATTGCGCTATGAAGTATCTAATTGCAGATTTCCAGAAAACTGTGCTAACAAACTGATCAATGAAGAGAAACGTGTAACTCTGGGAGTTGCATTCACACATGGCAATGCAGTTTCTCAGAAAGCTTCTCTTTAGTTATTATGTGAGGATATTTGCTTTATCACCATGGGCCCCAATAGACTCCCAAATATCACTTTGCAGATTCCACGAAGAGAGTGTTAGCAAACTGCTTCTTGAGGCAGAGTTTGTAACTCTGTGAGAAGAACTCACAGATCAGAAAGAAGTTTCTCAGAAAGCTTCTTTCACGTTTTGAACGGATGAAATTTCCTTTATCAGCGTAGGCCTCAATGTGATCCAAAGAAGCCCTTCTCAGTTTCCCCAAAGACAGTGTTAATGGACTGCTCCACGAAACATAAGTGTAACTCTGTGAGATGAATTCACACATCACCAAGAAGTTTCTAAGAAAGCTTCTTTCTAGTTTTCATCTGTGGTTATTTCCTTTGTCACTGTAATGTTCATTGCGCTATGAAGTATCTAATTGCAGATTTCCAGAAAACTGTGCTAACAAACTGATCAATGAAGAGAAACGTGTAACTCTGTGAGTTGCATTCACACATGGCAATGCAGTTTCTCAGAAAGCTTCTCTTTAGTTATTATGTGAGGATATTTGCTTTATCAACATGGGCCCCAATAGACTCCCAAATATCACTTTGCAGATTCCACGAAGAGAGTGTTAGCAAACTGCTTCTTGAGGCAGAGTTTGTAACTCTGTGAGAAGAACTCACAGATCAGAAAGAAGTTTCTCAGAAAGCTTCTTTCACGTTTTGAACGGATGAAATTTCCTTTATCAGCGTAGGCCTCAATGTGATCCAAAGAAGCCCTTCTCAGTTTCCCCAAAGACAGTGTTAATGGACTGCTCCACGAAACATAAGTGTAACTCTGTGAGATGAATTCACACATCACCAAGAAGTTTCTAAGAAAGCTTCTTTCTAGTTTTCATCTGTGGATATTTCCTTTGTCACTGTAATGTTCATTGCGCTATGAAGTATCTAATTGCAGATTTCCAGAAAACTGTGCTAACAAACTGATCAATGAAGAGAAACGTGTAACTCTGTGAGTTGCATTCACACATGGCAATGCAGTTTCTCAGAAAGCTTCTCTTTAGTTATTATGTGAGGATATTTGCTTTATCAACATGGGCCCCAATAGACTCCCAAATATCACTTTGCAGATTCCACGAAGAGAGTGTTAGCAAACTGCTTCTTGAGGCAGAGTTTGTAACTCTGTGAGAAGAACTCACAGATCAGAAAGAAGTTTCTCAGAAAGCTTCTTTCACGTTTTGAACGGATGAAATTTCCTTTATCAGCGTAGGCCTCAATGTGATCCAAAGAAGCCCTTCTCAGTTTCCCCAAAGACAGTGTTAATGGACTGCTCCACGAAACATAAGTGTAACTCTGTGAGATGAATTCACACATCACCAAGAAGTTTCTAAGAAAGCTTCTTTCTAGTTTTCATCTGTGGTTATTTCCTTTGTCACTGTAATGTTCATTGCGCTATGAAGTATCTAATTGCAGATTTCCAGAAAACTGTGCTAACAAACTGATCAATGAAGAGAAACGTGTAACTCTGTGAGTTGCATTCACACATGGCAATGCAGTTTCTCAGAAAGCTTCTCTTTAGTTATTATGTGAGGATATTTGCTTTATCACCATGGGCCCCAATAGACTCCCAAATATCACTTTGCAGATTCCACGAAGAGAGTGTTAGCAAACTGCTTCTTGAGGCAGAGTTTGTAACTCTGTGAGAAGAACTCACAGATCAGAAAGAAGTTTCTCAGAAAGCTTCTTTCACGTTTTGAACGGATGAAATTTCCTTTATCAGCGTAGGCCTCAATGTGATCCAAAGAAGCCCTTCTCAGTTTCCCCAAAGACAGTGTTAATGGACTGCTCCACGAAACATAAGTGTAACTCTGTGAGATGAATTCACACATCACCAAGAAGTTTCTAAGAAAGCTTCTTTCTAGTTTTCATCTGTGGTTATTTCCTTTGTCACTGTAATGTTCATTGCGCTATGAAGTATCTAATTGCAGATTTCCAGAAAACTGTGCTAACAAACTGATCAATGAAGAGAAACGTGTAACTCTGTGAGTTGCATTCACACATGGCAATGCAGTTTCTCAGAAAGCTTCTCTTTAGTTATTATGTGAGGATATTTGCTTTATCACCATGGGCCCCAATAGACTCCCAAATATCACTTTGCAGATTCCACGAAGAGAGTGTTAGCAAACTGCTTCTTGAGGCAGAGTTTGTAACTCTGTGAGAAGAACTCACAGATCAGAAAGAAGTTTCTCAGAAAGCTTCTTTCACGTTTTGAACGGATGAAATTTCCTTTATCAGCGTAGGCCTCAATGTGATCCAAAGAAGCCCTTCTCAGTTTCCCCAAAGACAGTGTTAATGGACTGCTCCACGAAACATAAGTGTAACTCTGTGAGATGAATTCACACATCACCAAGAAGTTTCTAAGAAAGCTTCTTTCTAGTTTTCATCTGTGGTTATTTCCTTTGTCACTGTAATGTTCATTGCGCTATGAAGTATCTAATTGCAGATTTCCAGAAAACTGTGCTAACAAACTGATCAATGAAGAGAAACGTGTAACTCTGGGAGTTGCATTCACACATGGCAATGCAGTTTCTCAGAAAGCTTCTCTTTAGTTATTATGTGAGGATATTTGCTTTATCACCATGGGCCCCAATAGACTCCCAAATATCACTTTGCAGATTCCACGAAGAGAGTGTTAGCAAACTGCTTCTTGAGGCAGAGTTTGTAACTCTGTGAGAAGAACTCACAGATCAGAAAGAAGTTTCTCAGAAAGCTTCTTTCACGTTTTGAACGGATGAAATTTCCTTTATCAGCGTAGGCCTCAATGTGATCCAAAGAAGCCCTTCTCAGTTTCCCCAAAGACAGTGTTAATGGACTGCTCCACGAAACATAAGTGTAACTCTGTGAGATGAATTCACACATCACCAAGAAGTTTCTAAGAAAGCTTCTTTCTAGTTTTCATCTGTGGATATTTCCTTTGTCACTGTAATGTTCATTGCGCTATGAAGTATCTAATTGCAGATTTCCAGAAAACTGTGCTAACAAACTGATCAATGAAGAGAAACGTGTAACTCTGGGAGTTGCATTCACACATGGCAATGCAGTTTCTCAGAAAGCTTCTCTTTAGTTATTATGTGAGGATATTTGCTTTATCACCATGGGCCCCAATAGACTCCCAAATATCACTTTGCAGATTCCACGAAGAGAGTGTTAGCAAACTGCTTCTTGAGGCAGAGTTTGTAACTCTGTGAGAAGAACTCACAGATCAGAAAGAAGTTTCTCAGAAAGCTTCTTTCACGTTTTGAACGGATGAAATTTCCTTTATCAGCGTAGGCCTCAATGTGATCCAAAGAAGCCCTTCTCAGTTTCCCCAAAGACAGTGTTAATGGACTGCTCCACGAAACATAAGTGTAACTCTGTGAGATGAATTCACACATCACCAAGAAGTTTCTAAGAAAGCTTCTTTCTAGTTTTCATCTGTGGATATTTCCTTTGTCACTGTAATGTTCATTGCGCTATGAAGTATCTAATTGCAGATTTCCAGAAAACTGTGCTAACAAACTGATCAATGAAGAGAAACGTGTAACTCTGGGAGTTGCATTCACACATGGCAATGCAGTTTCTCAGAAAGCTTCTCTTTAGTTATTATGTGAGGATATTTGCTTTATCAACATGGGCCCCAATAGACTCCCAAATATCACTTTGCAGATTCCACGAAGAGAGTGTTAGCAAACTGCTTCTTGAGGCAGAGTTTGTAACTCTGTGAGAAGAACTCACAGATCAGAAAGAAGTTTCTCAGAAAGCTTCTTTCACGTTTTGAACGGATGAAATTTCCTTTATCAGCGTAGGCCTCAATGTGATCCAAAGAAGCCCTTCTCAGTTTCCCCAAAGACAGTGTTAATGGACTGCTCCACGAAACATAAGTGTAACTCTGTGAGATGAATTCACACATCACCAAGAAGTTTCTAAGAAAGCTTCTTTCTAGTTTTCATCTGTGGATATTTCCTTTGTCACTGTAATGTTCATTGCGCTATGAAGTATCTAATTGCAGATTTCCAGAAAACTGTGCTAACAAACTGATCAATGAAGAGAAACGTGTAACTCTGGGAGTTGCATTCACACATGGCAATGCAGTTTCTCAGAAAGCTTCTCTTTAGTTATTATGTGAGGATATTTGCTTTATCACCATGGGCCCCAATAGACTCCCAAATATCACTTTGCAGATTCCACGAAGAGAGTGTTAGCAAACTGCTTCTTGAGGCAGAGTTTGTAACTCTGTGAGAAGAACTCACAGATCAGAAAGAAGTTTCTCAGAAAGCTTCTTTCACGTTTTGAACGGATGAAATTTCCTTTATCAGCGTAGGCCTCAATGTGATCCAAAGAAGCCCTTCTCAGTTTCCCCAAAGACAGTGTTAATGGACTGCTCCACGAAACATAAGTGTAACTCTGTGAGATGAATTCACACATCACCAAGAAGTTTCTAAGAAAGCTTCTTTCTAGTTTTCATCTGTGGTTATTTCCTTTGTCACTGTAATGTTCATTGCGCTATGAAGTATCTAATTGCAGATTTCCAGAAAACTGTGCTAACAAACTGATCAATGAAGAGAAACGTGTAACTCTGGGAGTTGCATTCACACATGGCAATGCAGTTTCTCAGAAAGCTTCTCTTTAGTTATTATGTGAGGATATTTGCTTTATCACCATGGGCCCCAATAGACTCCCAAATATCACTTTGCAGATTCCACGAAGAGAGTGTTAGCAAACTGCTTCTTGAGGCAGAGTTTGTAACTCTGTGAGAAGAACTCACAGATCAGAAAGAAGTTTCTCAGAAAGCTTCTTTCACGTTTTGAACGGATGAAATTTCCTTTATCAGCGTAGGCCTCAATGTGATCCAAAGAAGCCCTTCTCAGTTTCCCCAAAGACAGTGTTAATGGACTGCTCCACGAAACATAAGTGTAACTCTGTGAGATGAATTCACACATCACCAAGAAGTTTCTAAGAAAGCTTCTTTCTAGTTTTCATCTGTGGTTATTTCCTTTGTCACTGTAATGTTCATTGCGCTATGAAGTATCTAATTGCAGATTTCCAGAAAACTGTGCTAACAAACTGATCAATGAAGAGAAACGTGTAACTCTGGGAGTTGCATTCACACATGGCAATGCAGTTTCTCAGAAAGCTTCTCTTTAGTTATTATGTGAGGATATTTGCTTTATCAACATGGGCCCCAATAGACTCCCAAATATCACTTTGCAGATTCCACGAAGAGAGTGTTAGCAAACTGCTTCTTGAGGCAGAGTTTGTAACTCTGTGAGAAGAACTCACAGATCAGAAAGAAGTTTCTCAGAAAGCTTCTTTCACGTTTTGAACGGATGAAATTTCCTTTATCAGCGTAGGCCTCAATGTGATCCAAAGAAGCCCTTCTCAGTTTCCCCAAAGACAGTGTTAATGGACTGCTCCACGAAACATAAGTGTAACTCTGTGAGATGAATTCACACATCACCAAGAAGTTTCTAAGAAAGCTTCTTTCTAGTTTTCATCTGTGGTTATTTCCTTTGTCACTGTAATGTTCATTGCGCTATGAAGTATCTAATTGCAGATTTCCAGAAAACTGTGCTAACAAACTGATCAATGAAGAGAAACGTGTAACTCTGTGAGTTGCATTCACACATGGCAATGCAGTTTCTCAGAAAGCTTCTCTTTAGTTATTATGTGAGGATATTTGCTTTATCACCATGGGCCCCAATAGACTCCCAAATATCACTTTGCAGATTCCACGAAGAGAGTGTTAGCAAACTGCTTCTTGAGGCAGAGTTTGTAACTCTGTGAGAAGAACTCACAGATCAGAAAGAAGTTTCTCAGAAAGCTTCTTTCACGTTTTGAACGGATGAAATTTCCTTTATCAGCGTAGGCCTCAATGTGATCCAAAGAAGCCCTTCTCAGTTTCCCCAAAGACAGTGTTAATGGACTGCTCCACGAAACATAAGTGTAACTCTGTGAGATGAATTCACACATCACCAAGAAGTTTCTAAGAAAGCTTCTTTCTAGTTTTCATCTGTGGTTATTTCCTTTGTCACTGTAATGTTCATTGCGCTATGAAGTATCTAATTGCAGATTTCCAGAAAACTGTGCTAACAAACTGATCAATGAAGAGAAACGTGTAACTCTGTGAGTTGCATTCACACATGGCAATGCAGTTTCTCAGAAAGCTTCTCTTTAGTTATTATGTGAGGATATTTGCTTTATCACCATGGGCCCCAATAGACTCCCAAATATCACTTTGCAGATTCCACGAAGAGAGTGTTAGCAAACTGCTTCTTGAGGCAGAGTTTGTAACTCTGTGAGAAGAACTCACAGATCAGAAAGAAGTTTCTCAGAAAGCTTCTTTCACGTTTTGAACGGATGAAATTTCCTTTATCAGCGTAGGCCTCAATGTGATCCAAAGAAGCCCTTCTCAGTTTCCCCAAAGACAGTGTTAATGGACTGCTCCACGAAACATAAGTGTAACTCTGTGAGATGAATTCACACATCACCAAGAAGTTTCTAAGAAAGCTTCTTTCTAGTTTTCATCTGTGGTTATTTCCTTTGTCACTGTAATGTTCATTGCGCTATGAAGTATCTAATTGCAGATTTCCAGAAAACTGTGCTAACAAACTGATCAATGAAGAGAAACGTGTAACTCTGGGAGTTGCATTCACACATGGCAATGCAGTTTCTCAGAAAGCTTCTCTTTAGTTATTATGTGAGGATATTTGCTTTATCAACATGGGCCCCAATAGACTCCCAAATATCACTTTGCAGATTCCACGAAGAGAGTGTTAGCAAACTGCTTCTTGAGGCAGAGTTTGTAACTCTGTGAGAAGAACTCACAGATCAGAAAGAAGTTTCTCAGAAAGCTTCTTTCACGTTTTGAACGGATGAAATTTCCTTTATCAGCGTAGGCCTCAATGTGATCCAAAGAAGCCCTTCTCAGTTTCCCCAAAGACAGTGTTAATGGACTGCTCCACGAAACATAAGTGTAACTCTGTGAGATGAATTCACACATCACCAAGAAGTTTCTAAGAAAGCTTCTTTCTAGTTTTCATCTGTGGTATTTCCTTTGTCACTGTAATGTTCATTGCGCTATGAAGTATCTAATTGCAGATTTCCAGAAAACTGTGCTAACAAACTGATCAATGAAGAGAAACGTGTAACTCTGGGAGTTGCATTCACACATGGCAATGCAGTTTCTCAGAAAGCTTCTCTTTAGTTATTATGTGAGGATATTTGCTTTATCACCATGGGCCCCAATAGACTCCCAAATATCACTTTGCAGATTCCACGAAGAGAGTGTTAGCAAACTGCTTCTTGAGGCAGAGTTTGTAACTCTGTGAGAAGAACTCACAGATCAGAAAGAAGTTTCTCAGAAAGCTTCTTTCACGTTTTGAACGGATGAAATTTCCTTTATCAGCGTAGGCCTCAATGTGATCCAAAGAAGCCCTTCTCAGTTTCCCCAAAGACAGTGTTAATGGACTGCTCCACGAAACATAAGTGTAACTCTGTGAGATGAATTCACACATCACCAAGAAGTTTCTAAGAAAGCTTCTTTCTAGTTTTCATCTGTGGTTATTTCCTTTGTCACTGTAATGTTCATTGCGCTATGAAGTATCTAATTGCAGATTTCCAGAAAACTGTGCTAACAAACTGATCAATGAAGAGAAACGTGTAACTCTGGGAGTTGCATTCACACATGGCAATGCAGTTTCTCAGAAAGCTTCTCTTTAGTTATTATGTGAGGATATTTGCTTTATCAACATGGGCCCCAATAGACTCCCAAATATCACTTTGCAGATTCCACGAAGAGAGTGTTAGCAAACTGCTTCTTGAGGCAGAGTTTGTAACTCTGTGAGAAGAACTCACAGATCAGAAAGAAGTTTCTCAGAAAGCTTCTTTCACGTTTTGAACGGATGAAATTTCCTTTATCAGCGTAGGCCTCAATGTGATCCCAAGAAGCCCTTCTCAGTTTCCCCAAAGACAGTGTTAATGGACTGCTCCACGAAACATAAGTGTAACTCTGTGAGATGAATTCACACATCACCAAGAAGTTTCTAAGAAAGCTTCTTTCTAGTTTTCATCTGTGGATATTTCCTTTGTCACTGTAATGTTCATTGCGCTATGAAGTATCTAATTGCAGATTTCCAGAAAACTGTGCTAACAAACTGATCAATGAGAGAAACGTGTAACTCTGTGAGTTGCATTCACACATGGCAATGCAGTTTCTCAGAAAGCTTCTCTTTAGTTATTATGTGAGGATATTTGCTTTATCACCATGGGCCCCAATAGACTCCCAAATATCACTTTGCAGATTCCACGAACAGAGTGTTAGCAAACTGCTTCTTGAGGCAGAGTTTGTAACTCTGTGAGATGAACTCACAGATCAGAAAGAAGTTTCTCAGAAAGCTTCTTTCTCATTTTTATTGGAAGATGTTTCCATTGGCCCCATTGTTTTCAAAGGGATCGGGAATATCTGTTCTCAGATTCCACACAAATAGGGCTAGGGCACGGCCCCACGAAATACAGCTGCAACTTAGTGAGTTGAATTCACACATCACAAAGCGGTCTTCAGAAAGCTTCTTTCTTTAATAAGACGAGGTTATTTGTGGTCTTGGAGCGCCACCGTGTGTCCTATTGCAGATTCTGCGAAAACTCTGCTAGCAAGTTTCTCAGTGGAAACAATGATGGACATCTGTGGGCTGAATTCACCCACAATATAGAAGTTTCTGAGAAGGCTTCTCTGCAGGTTTCTCTGAGGATAGTTCCTTATTCAGCATGCGATTCAATGATATCCAAGACATCACATCTGAGATTCCTCAATATGAGTGCTAGGAAACAACACCGAGAAAGGGTGATAGAACACTGTGAAATGAATTCACATATCACAAAGCAGTTTCTCAGAAAGCTTGGTTCTGCTTTCTCTTGGAGGATAATTATTTTCTCCTTCTATTCTTCAAAGCTATCTGAAATATCACTTCTCAGAATCCATGGAAACAGTCCTAAGAAACGGCTCCAAAAAACACTGGCGTAACTCTGTGAGTTGCATTCACACATGGCAATGCAGTTTCTCAGAAAGCTTCTCTTTAGTTATTATGTGAGGATATTTGCTTTATCACCATGGGCCCCAATAGACTCCCAAATATCACTTTGCAGATTCCACGAAGAGAGTGTTAGCAAACTGCTTCTTGAGGCAGAGTTTGTACCTCTGTGAGAAGAACTCACAGATCAGAAAGAAGTTTCTCAGAAAGCTTCTTTCACGTTTTGAACGGATGAAATTTCCTTTATCAGCGTAGGCCTCAATGTGATCCAAAGAAGCCCTTCTCAGTTTCCCCAAAGACAGTGTTAATGGACTGCTCCACGAAACATAAGTGTAACTCTGTGAGATGAATTCACACATCACCAAGAAGTTTCTAAGAAAGCTTCTTTCTAGTTTTCATCTGTGGATATTTCCTTTGTCACTGTAATGTTCATTGCGCTATGAAGTATCTAATTGCAGATTTCCAGAAAACTGTGCTAACAAACTGATCAATGAAGAGAAACGTGTAACTCTGGGAGTTGCATTCACACATGGCAATGCAGTTTCTCAGAAAGCTTCTCTTTAGTTATTATGTGAGGATATTTGCTTTATCACCATGGGCCCCAATAGACTCCCAAATATCACTTTGCAGATTCCACGAAGAGAGTGTTAGCAAACTGCTTCTTGAGGCAGAGTTTGTAACTCTGTGAGAAGAACTCACAGATCAGAAAGAAGTTTCTCAGAAAGCTTCTTTCACGTTTTGAACGGATGAAATTTCCTTTATCAGCGTAGGCCTCAATGTGATCCAAAGAAGCCCTTCTCAGTTTCCCCAAAGACAGTGTTAATGGACTGCTCCACGAAACATAAGTGTAACTCTGTGAGATGAATTCACACATCACCAAGAAGTTTCTAAGAAAGCTTCTTTCTAGTTTTCATCTGTGGATATTTCCTTTGTCACTGTAATGTTCATTGCGCTATGAAGTATCTAATTGCAGATTTCCAGAAAACTGTGCTAACAAACTGATCAATGAAGAGAAACGTGTAACTCTGGGAGTTGCATTCACACATGGCAATGCAGTTTCTCAGAAAGCTTCTCTTTAGTTATTATGTGAGGATATTTGCTTTATCAACATGGGCCCCAATAGACTCCCAAATATCACTTTGCAGATTCCACGAAGAGAGTGTTAGCAAACTGCTTCTTGAGGCAGAGTTTGTAACTCTGTGAGAAGAACTCACAGATCAGAAAGAAGTTTCTCAGAAAGCTTCTTTCACGTTTTGAACGGATGAAATTTCCTTTATCAGCGTAGGCCTCAATGTGATCCAAAGAAGCCCTTCTCAGTTTCCCCAAAGACAGTGTTAATGGACTGCTCCACGAAACATAAGTGTAACTCTGTGAGATGAATTCACACATCACCAAGAAGTTTCTAAGAAAGCTTCTTTCTAGTTTTCATCTGTGGATATTTCCTTTGTCACTGTAATGTTCATTGCGCTATGAAGTATCTAATTGCAGATTTCCAGAAAACTGTGCTAACAAACTGATCAATGAAGAGAAACGTGTAACTCTGGGAGTTGCATTCACACATGGCAATGCAGTTTCTCAGAAAGCTTCTCTTTAGTTATTATGTGAGGATATTTGCTTTATCAACATGGGCCCCAATAGACTCCCAAATATCACTTTGCAGATTCCACGAAGAGAGTGTTAGCAAACTGCTTCTTGAGGCAGAGTTTGTAACTCTGTGAGAAGAACTCACAGATCAGAAAGAAGTTTCTCAGAAAGCTTCTTTCACGTTTTGAACGGATGAAATTTCCTTTATCAGCGTAGGCCTCAATGTGATCCAAAGAAGCCCTTCTCAGTTTCCCCAAAGACAGTGTTAATGGACTGCTCCACGAAACATAAGTGTAACTCTGTGAGATGAATTCACACATCACCAAGAAGTTTCTAAGAAAGCTTCTTTCTAGTTTTCATCTGTGGTTATTTCCTTTGTCACTGTAATGTTCATTGCGCTATGAAGTATCTAATTGCAGATTTCCAGAAAACTGTGCTAACAAACTGATCAATGAAGAGAAACGTGTAACTCTGTGAGTTGCATTCACACATGGCAATGCAGTTTCTCAGAAAGCTTCTCTTTAGTTATTATGTGAGGATATTTGCTTTATCAACATGGGCCCCAATAGACTCCCAAATATCACTTTGCAGATTCCACGAAGAGAGTGTTAGCAAACTGCTTCTTGAGGCAGAGTTTGTAACTCTGTGAGAAGAACTCACAGATCAGAAAGAAGTTTCTCAGAAAGCTTCTTTCACGTTTTGAACGGATGAAATTTCCTTTATCAGCGTAGGCCTCAATGTGATCCCAAGAAGCCCTTCTCAGTTTCCCCAAAGACAGTGTTAATGGACTGCTCCACGAAACATAAGTGTAACTCTGTGAGATGAATTCACACATCACCAAGAAGTTTCTAAGAAAGCTTCTTTCTAGTTTTCATCTGTGGTTATTTCCTTTGTCACTGTAATGTTCATTGCGCTATGAAGTATCTAATTGCAGATTTCCAGAAAACTGTGCTAACAAACTGATCAATGAAGAGAAACGTGTAACTCTGTGAGTTGCATTCACACATGGCAATGCAGTTTCTCAGAAAGCTTCTCTTTAGTTATTATGTGAGGATATTTGCTTTATCAACATGGGCCCCAATAGACTCCCAAATATCACTTTGCAGATTCCACGAAGAGAGTGTTAGCAAACTGCTTCTTGAGGCAGAGTTGTAACTCTGTGAGAAGAACTCACAGATCAGAAAGAAGTTTCTCAGAAAGCTTCTTTCACGTTTTGAACGGATGAAATTTCCTTTATCAGCGTAGGCCTCAATGTGATCCAAAGAAGCCCTTCTCAGTTTCCCCAAAGACAGTGTTAATGGACTGCTCCACGAAACATAAGTGTAACTCTGTGAGATGAATTCACACATCACCAAGAAGTTTCTAAGAAAGCTTCTTTCTAGTTTTCATCTGTGGATATTTCCTTTGTCACTGTAATGTTCATTGCGCTATGAAGTATCTAATTGCAGATTTCCAGAAAACTGTGCTAACAAACTGATCAATGAAGAGAAACGTGTAACTCTGTGAGTTGCATTCACACATGGCAATGCAGTTTCTCAGAAAGCTTCTCTTTAGTTATTATGTGAGGATATTTGCTTTATCACCATGGGCCCCAATAGACTCCCAAATATCACTTTGCAGATTCCACGAAGAGAGTGTTAGCAAACTGCTTCTTGAGGCAGAGTTTGTAACTCTGTGAGATGAACTCACAGATCAGAAAGAAGTTTCTCAGAAAGCTTCTTCTCATTTTTATTGGAAGATGTTTCCATTGGCCCCATTGTTTTCAAAGGGATCGGGAATATCTGTTCTCAGATTCCACACAAATAGGGCTAGGGCACGGCCCCACGAAATACAGCTGCAACTTAGTGAGTTGAATTCACACATCACAAAGCGGTCTTCAGAAAGCTTCTTTCTTTAATAAGACGAGGTTATTTGTGGTCTTGGAGCGCCACCGTGTGTCCTATTGCAGATTCTGCGAAAACTCTGCTAGCAAGTTTCTCAGTGGAAACAATGATGGACATCTGTGGGCTGAATTCACCCACAACATAGAAGTTTCTGAGAAGGCTTCTCTGCAGGTTTCTCTGAGGATAGTTCCTTATTCAGCATGCGATTCAACGATATCCAAGACATCACATCTGAGATTCCTCAATATGAGTGCTAGGAAACTCCACCGAGAAAGGGTGATAGAACACTGTGAAATGAATTCACATATCACAAAGCAGTTTCTCAGAAAGCTTGGTTCTGCTTTCTCTTGGAGGATATTATTTTCTCCTTATTTCTTCAAAGATATCAGAAATATCACTTTCAGAATCCAGGAAAACAGCCTAAGAAACGGCTCCCAAAAACACTGCGTAACTCTGTGAGTTGCATTCACACATGGCAATGCAGTTTTCTCAGAAAGCTTCTCTTTAGTTATTATGTGAGGATATTTGCTTTATCAACATGGGCCCCAATAGACTCCCAATATCACTTTGCAGATTCCACGAAGAGGAGTGTTAGCAAACTGCTTCTTGAGGCAGAGTTTGTACCTCTGTGAGAAGAACTCCAAAGATAAAGAAGAAGTTCTCAGAAAGCTTCTTTCACGTTTTGAACGGATGAACTTTCCCTTTTATCAGCGTAGGCCTCAATGTGATCCAAAGAAGCCTTCTCAGTTTCCCCAAAGACAGTGTAATGGAATGCTCCACGAAACATAAGTGTAACTCTGTGAGATGAATTCACACATCACCAAGAAGTTTCTAAGAAAGCTTCTTTTAGTTTTCATCTGTGGATTATTTCCTTGGTCACTGTAATGTTCATTGCGCTATGAAGTATCTAATTGCAGATTTCCAGAAAACTGTGCTAACAAAACTGATCAATGAAGAGAAACGTGTAACTCTGGGAGTTGCATTCACACATGGCAATGCAGTTTCTCAGAAAGCTTCTCTTTAGTTATTATGTGAGGATATTTGCTTTATCAACATGGGCCCCAATAGACTCCCAAATATCACTTTTTGCAGATTCCACGAAGAGAGTGTTAGCAAACTGCTTCTTGAGGCAGAGTTTGTAACTCTGTGAGAGAACTCACAGATCAGAAAGAAGTTTCTCAGAAAGCTTCTTTCACGTTTTGAACGGATGAAATTTCCTTTATCAGCGTAGGCCTCAATGTGATCCCAAGAAGCCCTTCTCAGTTTCCCCAAAGACAGTGTTAATGGACTGCTCCACGAAACATAAGTGTAACTCTGTGAGATGAATTCACACATCACCAAGAAGTTCTAAGAAAGCTCTCTTTCTAGTTTTCATCTGTGGTTATTTCCTTTGTCTACTGTAATGTTCATTGCGCTATGACGTATCTAATTGCAGATGATTTCCAGAAACTGTGCTAACAACTGATCAATTGAAGAGAAAAGTGTAACTCTGGGAGTGTTGCATTCACACATGGCAATGCAGTTTCTCAGAAGGGGCTTCTCTTTAGTTATTATGTGAGGATATTTGCTTTTATCACATGGGCCCCAATAGACTACCAAATATCACTTTGCAGATTCCCCGAAGAGGAGCGTGTTAGCAACTGCTTCTTGAGTCAGAGTTTGTAACTCTGTGAGAATGAAACTCACTAGATCAGAAGAAGTTTCTCAGGAAAGCTTCTCTCACGTTTTGAACGGATTGAACTTTCCGTTATTAAGCAGTAGGCCTCATGTGATTCCCAAGAAGCCCTTCTCAGTTTCCCCAAAGACCGGTTAATGGATCCGCTCCACGAAACATAAGTGTTAAACTATGTGAGATGAATTCACAACATCACAAGAAGTTTCTAAGAAAGCTTCTTTCTAGTTTTCATCTGTGGATATTTCCTTTGTCACTGTAATGTTCATTGCGCTATGAAGTATCTAATTGCAGATTTCCAGAAAACTGTGCTAACAAACTGATCAATGAAGAGAAACGTGTAACTCTGGGAGTTGCATTCACACATGGCAATGCAGTTTCTCAGAAAGCTTCTCTTTAGTTATTATGTGAGGATATTTGCTTTATCACATGGGCCCCAATAGACTCCCAAATATCACTTTGCAGATTCCACGAAGAGAGTGTTAGCAAACTGCTTCTTGAGGCAGAGTTTGTACTCTGTGAGAGAACTCACAGATCAGAAAGAAGTTTCTCAGAAAGCTTCTTTCACGTTTTGAACGGATGAAATTTCCTTTATCAGCGTAGGCCTCAATGTGATCCAAAGAAGCCCTTCTCAGTTTCCCCAAAGACAGTGTTAATGGACTTCCACAAACATAAGTGTAACTCTGTGAGATGAATTCACACATC
>NW_022143276.1:0-2721 GCF_007565055.1 Rhinopithecus roxellana
ATCATTGCTGTGTAATAACTATATTTTACTCGGAATACCTGTACACCTACTGTGGGCCCCAAGAGGCTGCAAAATCACGGTCCCCACGACTGCAGGCTCCATCCCCGGGGGGGGGCGGGGGACCCGCCCCCCCGCGATCCGGGGCCGCCCCGCCGCCAGGCCACCCCCCGCCGGCGGCTGGCGGACCCCCATCGCCGGGGGGCGGGGGACCCGCCCCCCCGCGATCCGGGGCCGCCGCCGCCGCCACGCCACGCCCCCCGGCGGCTGGCGGACCCCATCGCCGGGGGGCGGGGGACCCGCCCCCCGCGATCCGGGGCCGCCAGCCGCCGCCACGCCACGCCCCCCGGCGGCTGGCGGACCCCCATCGCCGGGGGGCGGGGGACCCGCCCCCCCGCGATCCGGGCCGCCAGCCGCCGCCACGCCACGCCCCCCCGCGGCTGGCGGACCCCCATCGCCGGGGGCGGGGGACCCGCCCCCCCGCGATCCGGGGCCGCCAGCCGCCGCCACGCCACGCCCCCCCGGCGGCTGGCGGACCCCCATCGCCGGGGGGCGGGGGACCCGCCCCCCCGCGATCCGGGGCCGCCAGCCGCCGCCACGCCACGCCCCCCGGCGGCTGGCGGACCCCCATCGCCGGGGGGCGGGGGACCCGCCCCCCCGCGATCCGGGGCCGCCAGCCGCCGCCACGCCACGCCCCCCGGCGGCTGGCGGACCCCCATCGCCGGGGGGCGGGGGACCCGCCCCCCCGCGATCCGGGGCCGCCAGCCGCCGCCACGCCACGCCCCCCCGGCGGCTGGCGGACCCCCATCGCCGGGGGGCGGGGGACCCGCCCCCCCGCGATCCGGGGCCGCCAGCCGCCGCCACGCCACGCCCCCCCGGCGGCTGGCGGACCCCCATCGCCGGGGGCGGGGGACCCGCCCCCCGCGATCCGGGGCCGCCAGCCGCCGCCACGCCACGCCCCCCCGGCGGCTGGCGGACCCCCATCGCCGGGGGGCGGGGGACCCGCCCCCCCGCGATCCGGGCCGCCAGCCGCCGCCACGCCACGCCCCCCCGGCGGCTGGCGGACCCCCATCGCCGGGGGGCGGGGGACCCGCCCCCCCGCGATCCGGGGCCGCCAGCCGCCGCCACGCCACGCCCCCCCGGCGGCTGGCGGACCCCCATCGCCGGGGGGCGGGGGACCCGCCCCCCCGCGATCCGGGGCCGCCAGCCGCCGCCACGCCACGCCCCCCCGGCGGCTGGCGGACCCCCATCGCCGGGGGGGGGGACCCGCCCCCCCGCGATCCGGGGCCGCCAGCCGCCGCCACGCCACGCCCCCCCGGCGGCTGGCGGACCCCCATCGGGGGGCGGGGGACCCGCCCCCCCGCGATCCGGGGCCGCCAGCCGCCGCCACGCCACGCCCCCCCGGCGGCTGGCGGACCCCCATCGCCGGGGGCGGGGGACCCGCCCCCCCGCGATCCGGGGCCGCCAGCCGCCGCCACGCCACGTCTATATGGGAATAATATCGCATTCTTCCTACTGAAGATTAAATTATTATCCCAGGTGTGTGTCTATTCCCAGCAATATTGGCTGTCTATATTCCCTCCTTGGACCGAAATTTGAAGCTATCATTGGGTGAGTGAACATCTTTTGTGATGTTTTAAGTAGTAAATCCCCCCCTGGTGGATATCAGCAACAATCAATTAATATTAATATTAATAAATATATTAAATATTAATACTAATAATCGATATTAATGATCACATAAACTTCATAAAAATTTATGGTGGATTAAAATGTTAACGATTTGAAATGGTAATTTATTAATATCCAATGAATATTCAAATAATGATATACGCCATGAATGTTACTTAAATCAATACAAAGTGATGCGGGTAAGAAAATTATGATGAGTAATAGGGACTAATAATATTGTTCATTAACATTAATATTAATAATTAATAGTAAGATTGCATAATCAGGTACTTAAAATAATGAAAACTAACAATGGTATCCAATTATTAGTACCATTGAGAATTATTAAAATCGATCATTGATGTGTAATAACTATATTATTACTCGGAATACCTGTACACCTACTTGTGGGCCCCAAGAGGCTGCCAATCACGGTCCCCACGACTGCAGGCCTCCATCCCCGGGGGGGCGGGGGACCCGCCCCCCCGCGATCCGGGGCCGCCAGCCGCCGCCACGCCACGCCCCCCCGGCGGCTGGCGGACCCCCATCGCCGGGGGGCGGGGGACCCGCCCCCCCGCGATCCGGGGCCGCCAGCCGCCGCCACGCCACGCCCCCCCGGCGGCTGGCGGACCCCCATCGCCGGGGGGCGGGGGACCCGCCCCCCCGCGATCCGGGGCCGCCAGCGCCGCCGCCACGCCCCCCCCGGCGGCTGGCGGACCCCATCGCCGGGGGCGGGGGACCCGCCCCCCCGCGATCCGGGGCCGCCAGCCGCCGCCACGCCACGCCCCCCCGGCGGCTGGCGGACCCCCATCGCCGGGGGGCGGGGACCCGCCCCCCGCGATCCGGGGCCGCCAGCCGCCGCCACGCCACGCCCCCCGGCGGCTGGCGGACCCCCATCGCCGGGGGCGGGGGACCCGCCCCCCCGCGATCCGGGGCCGCCAGCCGCCGCCACGCCACGCCCCCCCGGCGGCTGGCGGACCCCCATCGCCGGGGGCGGGGGACCCGCCCCCCCGCGATCCGGGGCCGCCAGCCGCCGCCACGCCACGCCCCCCC
>NW_022143277.1:0-1050 GCF_007565055.1 Rhinopithecus roxellana
TTTTTAAATGTATGAGCCCACGTTTATGTATTAATATTGCCCTTAAAATATTTATTTTATTAAAAGGTTAGCATTGGTTTTCTTGGTCTTGAAAAGTCTGTTTCCTTTTGGAAATGATTTGTGCGAAATGGACTAGAAACTATGTAGCTAAAATAAATCAGATTTTTCCCGGAATATCAAATCATTTGCACGCGTTGTGAAGATGTTAAAGATGTCAGCTTTCCTGCATTTATTAAAAGCGTATTCGAAATGAAGAAAATTAAATAGAAGGTATAAGGTTACTTTTATAATCAAATTGTCAATCTTTTTAAATAGATATAATCTGCAGCCAGATGACCAAGATGCCTTAGATGAGCATAAGTCCTCTCCAACAGAAGATGCTCCATTATATCCTCTTCCAATGGGCTTTATGTATCAACAGGTAAAATAAGTAAATAAAGTTTTATTTTTATTTTTCAAACTAAGTTTGATCTTTACTTATATGGTATTCCATTATTATTTTCTTACATATTTTGTAACATATTAGCTGTGACTGCAAATTTAAAAAAATTATCTATGACAGCTTTGGCAAGAGGATTAGAGGAAGAATACTTCAAGTAGGATCATGTTTTATTTTGCCCTTGTTTTAATTTCTTTGGAATTAAGTACTGCCTTGTCCTAGTTCATAAAAATGTTTGATATTTCAATAAGAGCATCAAATGACTTATTTAGTCTTTCTCAAAATACACAGGCAGTAAAAATTAACAGTTTTATGGGCTTTAATACATAGTTTACTAAAAAAAAAATACTGAGCAAAAATACAAATAATAACCATTTATGAGCACTTCTAAGTTAAAACAAATATTTTTAAAAATATCCTGGGAAGATTAACCACAACATGTGTAATGGAATTTTCTTTTTTTCTCTCTTCTTTTCTTCTCTTTTCTTTTCTTTCCTTTTATTCCCTCTCTATCTTTCTTTTCCCTTTCCTCCTTCTTCCTTCCTCCTTCTTCTTCTTCTTCCTTCCTTCCTCTTCCTTCCTTCTTTCTTTCTTCTTTCTTTCTTCTTTCT
>NW_022143278.1:0-11660 GCF_007565055.1 Rhinopithecus roxellana
TTCTCAGAAAGCTTCTCTTAGTTATTATGTGAGGATATTTCCTTTATCATGGGCCCCAATAGGCTCCCAAATATCACTTTGCAGATTCCACGAAAAGAGTGTTAGCAAACTGCTTCTTGAGGCAGAGGTTGTAACTCTGTGAGATGAACTCACAGATCAGAAAGAAGTTTCTCAGAAAGCTTCTTTCACGTTTGAACGGATGAAATTTCCTTTATCAGCGTAGGCCTCAAATGTCAAAGAAGCCCTTCTCAGATTCCTCAAAGACAGTGTTAATGGACTGCTCCACGAAACATAAGTGTAACTCTGTGAGATGAATTCACACATCACCAAGAAGTTTCTAAGAAAGCTCTTTCTAGTTTTTCTCTGGATATTTCCTTTGTCACTGTAATGTTCATTGCGCTATGAAGTATCTAATTGCAGATTTCCAGAAAACTGTGCTAACAAACTGATCACTGAAGAGAAACGTGTAACTCTGGGTTGCATTCACACTTGGCAATGCAGTTTCTCAGAAAGCTTCTCTTTAGTTATTATGTGAGGATATTTCCTTTATCACCATGGGCCCCAATAGGCTCCCAAATATCACTTTGCAGATTCCACGAAAAGAGTGTTAGCAAACTGCTTCTTGAGGCAGAGGTTGTAACTCTGTGAGATGAACTCACAGATCAGAAAGAAGTTTCTCAGAAAGCTTCTTTCTCATTTTTATTGGAAGATGTTTCCATTGGCCCCATTGTTTTCAAAGGGATCGGGAATATCTGTTCTCAGATTCCACACAAATAGGCCTAGGCCACGGCCCCACGAAATACCGCTGCAACTTAGTGAGTTGAATTCACACATCACATAGCGTTTCTCAGAAAGCTTCTTTCTTTAGTAAGACGAGGTTATTTGTGGTCTTGGAGCGCCCGTGTGTCCTATTGCAGATTCTGCGAAAATTCTGCTAGCGAGTTTCTCAGTGGAAACAATGATGGACATCTGTGGGCTGAATTCACCCACAACAAAGAAGTTTTTGAGAAGCCTTCTCTGCAGGTTTCTCTGAGGATAGTTCCTTATTCAGCATGCGATTCAACGATATCCAAGACATCACATCTGAGATTCCTCAAAATGAGTGCTAGGAAACTCCCCCGAGAAGGGTGATAGAACACTGTGAAATGAATTCACATATCACAAAGCAGTTTCTCACAAAGCTTGGTTCCGCTTTCTCTTGAAGGATATTTCCTTTCTCCTTCTATTCTTCAAAGCTATCTGAAATATCACTTCTCAGAATCCACGGAAACAGTCCAAAGAAACGGCTCCAAAGAACACTGGCGTAAGTCTGTGAGTTGCATTCACACATGGCAATGCAGTTTCTCAGAAAGCTTCTCTTTAGTTATTATGTGAGGATATTTCCTTTATACCATGGGCCCCAATAGGCTCCCAAATATCACTTTGCAGATTCCACGAAAAGAGTGTAGCAAACTGCTTCTTGAGGCAGAGGTTGTAACTCTGTGAGATGAACTCACAGATCAGAAAGAAGTTTCTCAGAAAGCTTCTTTCACGTTTGAACGGATGAAATTTCCTTTATCAGCGTAGGCCTCAATGTGATCCAAAGAAGCCCTTCTCAGATTCCTCAAAGACAGTGTTAATGGACTGCTCCACGAAACATAAGTGTAACTCTGTGAGATGAATTCACACATCACCAAGAAGTTTCTAAGAAAGCTTCTTTCTAGTTTTCATCTCTGGATATTTCCTTTGTCACTGTAATGTTCATTGCGCTATGAAGTATCTAATTGCAGATTTCCAGAAAACTGTGCTAACAAACTGATCACTGAAGAGAAACGTGTAACTCTGGGGTTGCATTCACATGGCAATGCAGTTTCTCAGAAAGCTTCTCTTTAGTTATTATGTGAGGATATTTCCTTTAACCATGGGCCCCAATAGGCTCCCAAATATCACTTTGCAGATTCCACGAAAAGAGTGTTAGCAAACTGCTTCTTGAGGCAGAGGTTGTAACTCTGTGAGATGAACTCACAGATCAGAAAGAAGTTTCTCAGAAAGCTTCTTTCACGTTTTGAACGGATGAAATTTCCTTTATCAGCGTAGGCCTCAATATGATCCAAAAGCCCTTCTCAGATTCCTCAAAGACAGTGTTAATGCACTGCTCCACGAAACATAAGTGTAACTCTGTGAGATGAATTCACACATCACCAAGAAGTTTCTAAGAAAGCTTCTTTCTTTTCATCTGTGGATATTTCTTTGTCACTGTATGTTCATTGCGCTATGAAGTATCTAATTGCAGATTTCCAGAAAACTGTGCTAACAAACTGATCACAGAAGAGAACGTGTAACTCTGTGAGTTGCATTCACACATGGCAATGCAGTTTCTCAGAAAGCTTCTCTTTAGTTATTATGTGAGGATATTTCCTTTATCACCATGGGCCCCAATAGGCTCCCAAATATCACTTTGCAGATTCCACGAAAAGAGTGTTAGCAAACTGCTTCTTGAGGCAGAGGTTGTAACTCTGTGAGATGAACTCACAGATCAGAAAGAAGTTTCTCAGAAAGCTTCTTTCACGGTTTTGAACGGATGTGAAATTTCCTTTATCAGCGTAGGCCTCAAAGTGGTCTAAAGAAGCCCTTCTCAGATCCTCAAAGACAGTGTTAACGGACTGCTCCACGAAACATAAGTGTAACTCTGTGAGATGAATTCACACATCACCAAGAAGTTCTAAGAAAGCTTCTTTCTAGTTTTCATCTCTGGATATTTCCTTTGTCACTGTAATGTTCATTGCGCTATGAAGTATCTAATTGCAGATTTCCAGAAAACTGTGCTAACAAACTGATCACTGAAGAGAAACGTGTAACTCTGTGGGTTGCATTCACACTTGGCAATGTAGTTCTCAGAAGCTTCTTCTTTAGTTTACGTGGAGGATATTTCCTTTATTACCATGGGCCCCAATAGGCTCCCAAATATCACTTTGCAAGATTCCACGAAAAGAGTGTTAGCAAACTGTCTTGAGGCAGAGGTTGTAACTCTGTGAGATGAACTCACAGATCAGAAAGAAGTTTCTCAGAAAGCTTCTTTCACGTTTGAACGGATGAAATTTCCTTATCAGCGTAGGCCTCATATGATCCAAAGAAGCCCTTCTCAGATTCCTCAAAGACAGTGTTAATGGATGCTCCACGAAACATAAGTGTAACTCTGTGAGATGAATTCACACATCACCAAGAAGTTTCTAAGAAAGTTCTTTCAGTTTTCATCTGTGGATTTCTTTGTCACTGTTATGTTCATTGCGCTATGAAGTATCTAATTGCAGATTTCCAGAAAACTGTGCTAACAAACTGATCACTGAAGAGAAACGTGTAATCTGTGAGTTGCATTCACATGGCAATGCAGTTTCTCAGAAAGCTTCTCTTTAGTATTATGTGAGGATATTTCCTTTATCACATGGGCCCCAATAGGCTCCCAAATATCACTTTGCAGATTCCACGAAAAGAGTGTTAGCAAACTGTTTGAGGCAGAGGTTGTAACTCTGTGAGATGAACTCACAGATCAGAAAGAAGTTCTCAGAAGCTTCTTTCACGGTTTGAACGGATGAAATTTCCTTTATCAGCGTAGGCCTCAATGGATCCAAAGAAGCCCTTCTCAGATTCCTCAAAGACAGTTTAATGGACTGCTCCACGAAAATAAGTGTAATCTGTGAGATGAATTCAACATCACCAAGAAGTTTCTAAGAAAGCTTCTTTCTAGTTTTTCTCTGGATATTTCCTTTGTCACTGTAATGTTCATTGCGCTATGAAGTATCTAATTGCAGATTTCCAGAAAACTGTGCTAACAAATGATCACTGAAGAGACGTGTAACTCGTGGTTGCATTCACAATGGCAATGCAGTTTCTCAGAAAGCTTCTCTTTAGTTATTATGTGAGGATATTTCTTTATCACCATGGGCCCCAATAGGCTCAAATATCACTTTGCAGATTCCATGAAAAGAGTGTTAGCAAACTGCTTCTTGAGGCAGAGGTTGTAACTCTGTGAGATGAACTCACAGATCAGAAAGAAGTTTCTCAGAAAGCTTCTTTCTCATTTTTATTGGAAGATGTTTCCATTGGCCCCATTGTTTTCAAAGGGATCGGGAATATCTGTCTCAGATTCCACACAAATAGGCCTAGGCCACGGCCCCACGAAATACCGCTGCAACTTAGTGAGTTGAATTCACACATCACATAGCGTTTCTCAGAAAGTTCTTTCTTAGTAAGACGAGGTTATTTGTGGTCTTGGAGCGCCACCGTGTGTCCTATTGCAGATTCTGCGAAAATTCTGCTAGCGAGTTTCTCAGTGGAAACAATGATGGACATCGTGGGTGAATTCACCCACAACAAAGAAGTTTTTGAGAAGCCTTCTCTGCAGGTTTCTCTGAGGATAGTTCCTTATTCAGCTGCGATTCAACGATATCAAGACATCTGAGATTCCTCAAAATGAGTGCTAGGAAACTCCCCCGAGAACGGGTGATAGAACACTGTGAAATGAATTCACATATCACAAAGCAGTTTCTCACAAAGCTTGGTTCCGCTTTCTCTTGAAGGATTTTCCTTTCTCCTTCTATTCTTCAAAGCTATCTGAAATATCACTTCTCAGAATCCACGGAAACAGTCCAAAGAAACGGCTCCAAAGAACACTGGCGTAAGTCTGTGAGTTGCATTCCACATGGCAATGCAGTTTCTCAGAAAGCTCTCTTTAGTTATATGTGAGGATATTTCCTTTATTACCATGGGCCCAATAGGCTCCCAATATCACTTTGCAGATTCCACGAAAAGAGTGTTAGCAACTGCTTCTTGAGGCAGAGGTTGTAACTCTGTGAGATGAACTCACAGATCAGAAAGAAGTTTCTCAGAAAGCTTCTTTCACGGTTTGAACGGATGAAATTTCCTTTATCAGCGTAGGCCTCAATATGATCCAAAGAAGCCCTTCTCAGATTCCTCAAAGACAGTGTTAATGGACTGCTCCACGAAACATAAGTGTAACTCTGTGAGATGAATTCACACATCACCAAGAAGTTTCTAAGAAAGCTTCTTTCTAGTTTTCATCTGTGGATATTTCTTTGTCACTGTATGTTCATTGCGCTATGAAGTATCTAATTGCAGATTTCCAGAAAACTGTGCTAACAAACTGATCACGAAGAGAAACGTGTAACTCTGTGAGTTGCATTCACACATGGCAATGCAGTTTCTCAGAAAGCTTCTCTTTAGTTATTATGTGACGATATTTCCCTTATCACCATACGCCCCAATAGGCTCCCAAATATCACTTTGCAGATTCCACGAAAAGAGTGTTAGCAAACTGCTTCTTGAGGCAGAGGTTGTAACTCTGTGAGATGAACTCACAGATCAGAAAGAAGTTTCTCAGAAAGCTTCTTTCACGTTTTGAACGGATGAAATTTCCTTTATCAGCGTAGGCCTCAATGTGATCCAAAGAAGCCCTTCTCAGATTCCTCAAAGACAGTGTTAACAGACTGCTCCACGAAACATAAGTGTAACTCTGTGAGATGAATTCACACATCACCAAGAAGTTTCTAAGAAAGCTTCTTTCTAGTTTTCATCTGTGGATATTTCTTTGTCACTGTAATGTTCATTGCGCTATGAAGTATCTAATTGCAGATTTCCAGAAAACTGTGCTAACAAACTGATCACTGAAGAGAAACGTGTAACTCTGTGAGTTGCATTCACACATGGCAATGCAGTTTCTCAGAAAGCTTCTCTTTAGTTATTATGTGAGGATATTTCCTTTATCACCATGGGCCCCAATAGGCTCCCAAATATCACTTTGCAGATTCCACGAAAAGAGTGTTAGCAAACTGCTTCTTGAGGCAGAGGTTGTAACTCTGTGAGATGAACTCACAGATCAGAAAGAAGTTTCTCAGAAAGCTTCTTTCACGTTTGAACGGATGAAATTTCCTTTATCAGCGTAGGCCTCAAGTGATCCAAAGAAGCCCTTCTCAGATTCCTCAAAGACAGTGTTAATGGACTGCTCCACGAAACATAAGTGTAACTCTGTGAGATGAATTCACACATCACCAAGAAGTTTCTAAGAAAGCTTCTTTCTAGTTTTCATCTGTGGATATTTCCTTTGTCACTGTAATGTTCATTGCGCTATGAAGTATCTAATTGCAGATTTCCAGAAAACTGTGCTAACAAACTGATCACTGAAGAGAAACGTGTAACTCTGTGAGTTGCATTCACATCTGGCAATGCAGTTTCTCAGAAAGCTTCTCTTTAGTTATTATGTGAGGATATTTCCTTTATTACCATGGGCCCCAATAGGCTCCCAAATATCACTTTGCAGATTCCACGAAAAGAGTGTTAGCAAACTGCTTCTTGAGGCAGAGGTTGTAACTCTGTGAGATGAACTCACAGATCAGAAAGAAGTTTCTCAGAAAGCTTCTTTCTCATTTTTATTGGAAGATGTTTCCATTGGCCCCATTGTTTTCAAAGGGATCGGGAATATCTGTTCTCAGATTCCACACAAATAGGCCTAGGCCACGGCCCCACGAAATACCGCTGCAACTTAGTGAGTTGAATTCACACATCACATAGCGTTTCTCAGAAAGCTTCTTTCTTTAGTAAGACGAGGTTATTTGTGGTCTTGGAGCGCCACCGTGTGTCCTATTGCAGATTCTGCGAAAATTCTGCTAGCGAGTTTCTCAGTGGAAACAATGATGGACATCTGTGGGCTGAATTCACCCACAACAAAGAAGTTTTTGAGAAGCCTTCTCTGCAGGTTTCTCTGAGGATAGTTCCTTATTCAGCATGCGATTCAACGATATCCAAGACATCACATCTGAGATTCCTCAAAATGAGTGCTAGGAAACTCCCCCGAGAACGGGTGATAGAACACTGTGAAATGAATTCACATATCACAAAGCAGTTTCTCACAAAGCTTGGTTCCGCTTTCTCTTGAAGGATATTTCCTTTCTCCTTCTATTCTTCAAAGCTATCTGAAATATCACTTCTCAGAATCCACGGAAACAGTCCAAGAAACGGCTCCAAAGAACACTGGCGTAAGTCTGTGAGTTGCATTCACACATGGCAATGCAGTTTCTCAGAAAGCTTCTCTTTAGTTATTATGTGAGGATATTTCCTTTATCACCATGGGCCCCAATAGGCTCCCAAATATCACTTTGCAGATTCCACGAAAAGAGTGTTAGCAAACTGCTTCTTGAGGCAGAGGTTGTAACTCTGTGAGATGAACTCACAGATCAGAAAGAAGTTTCTGAGAAAGCTTCTTTCACGGTTTGAACGGATGAAATTTCCTTTATCAGCGTAGGCCTCAATATGATCCAAAGAAGCCCTTCTCAGATTCCTCAAAGACAGTGTTAATGGACTGCTCCACGAAACATAAGTGTAACTCTGTGAGATGAATTCACACATCACCAAGAAGTTTCTAAGAAAGCTTCTTTCTAGTTTTCATCTGTGGATATTTCATTTGTCACTGTTATGTTCATTGCGCTATGAAGTATCTAATTGCAGATTTCCAGAAAACTGTGCTAACAAACTGATCACCGAAGAGAAACGTGTAACTCTGTGAGTTGCATTCACACATGCAATGCAGTTTCTCAGAAAGCTTCTCTTATTTATTATGTGAGGATATTTCCTTTATCACCATGGGCCCCAATAGGCTCCCAAATATCACTTTGCAGATTCCACGAAAAGAGTGTTAGCAAACTGCTTCTTGAGGCAGAGGTTGTAACTCTGTGAGATGAACTCACAGATCAGAAAGAAGTTTCTCAGAAAGCTTCTTTCACGTTTGAACGGATGAAATTTCCTTTATCAGCGTAGGCCTCAAAGTGTCTAAAGAAGCCCTTCTCAGAATCCTCAAAGACAGTGTTAACGGACTGCTCCACGAAACATAAGTGTAACTCTGTGAGATGAATTCACACATCACCAAGAAGTTTCTAAGAAAGCTTCTTTCTAGTTTTCATCTGTGGATATTTCCTTTGTCACTGTAATGTTCATTGCGCTATGAAGTATCTAATTGCAGATTTCCAGAAAACTGTGCTAACAAACTGATCACTGAAGAGAAACGTGTAACTCTGTGGGTTGCATTCACACATGGCAATGCAGTTTCTCAGAAAGCTTCTCTTTAGTTATTATGTGAGGATATTTCCTTTTACCATGGGCCCAATAGGCTCCCAAATATCACTTTGCAGATTCCACGAAAAGAGTGTTAGCAAACTGCTTCTTGAGGCAGAGGTTGTAACTCTGTGAGATGAACTCACAGATCAGAAAGAAGTTTCTCAGAAAGCTTCTTTCACGTTTGAACGGATGAAATTTCCTTTATCAGCGTAGGCCTCAATGGTCAAAGAAGCCCTTCTCAGATCCTCAAAGACAGTGTTAATGGACTGCTCCACGAAACATAAGTGTAACTCTGTGAGATGAATTCACACATCACCAAGAAGTTTCTAAGAAAGCTTCTTTCTAGTTTTCATCTGGATATTTCCTTTGTCACTGTAATGTTCATTGCGCTATGAAGTATCTAATTGCAGATTTCCAGAAAACTGTGCTAACAAACTGATCACTGAAGAGAAACGTGTAACTCTGTGAGTTGCATTCACACTTGGCAATGCAGTTTCTCAGAAAGCTTCTCTTTAGTTATTATGTGAGGATATTTCCTTTATACCATGGGCCCAATAGGCTCCCAAATATCACTTTGCAGATTCCACGAAAAGAGTGTTAGCAAACTGCTTCTTGAGGCAGAGGTTGTAAATCTGTGAGATGAACTCTCAAATCATAAAGAAGTTTCTCAGAAAGCTTCTTTCACGTTTTGAACGGATGAAATTTCCTTTATCAGCGTAGGCCTCAATGATCCAAAGAAGCCCTTCTCAGATTCCTCAAAGACAGTGTTAATGGACTGCTCCACGAAACATAAGTGTAACTCTGTGAGATGAATTCACACATCACCAAGAAGTTTCTAAGAAAGCTTCTTTCTAGTTTTCATCTCTGGATATTTCCTTTGTCACTGTAATGTTCATTGCGCTATGAAGTATCTAATTGCAGATTTCCAGAAAACTGTGCTAACAAACTGATCATGAAGAGAAACGTGTAACTCTGTGAGTTGCATTCACACTTGGCAATGCAGTTTCTCAGAAAGCTTCTCTTTAGTTATTATGTGAGGATATTTCCTTTATCACCATGGGCCCCAATAGGCTCCCAATATCACTTTGCAGATTCCACGAAAAGAGTGTTAGCAAACTGCTTCTTGAGGCAGAGGTTGTAACTCTGTGAGATGAACTCACAGATCAGAAAGAAGTTTCTCAGAAAGCTTCTTTCACGTTTTGAACGGATGAAATTTCCTTTATCAGCGTAGGCCTCAATATGATCCAAAGAAGCCCTTCTCAGATTCCTCAAAGACAGTGTTAATGGACTGCTCCACGAAACATAAGTGTAACTCTGTGAGATGAATTCACACATCACCAAGAAGTTTCTAAGAAAGCTTCTTTCTAGTTTTCATCTGTGGATATTTCCTTTGTCACTGTAATGTTCATTGCGCTATGAAGTATCTAATTGCAGATTTCCAGAAAACTGTGCTAACAAACTGATCACAGAAGAGAAACGTGTAACTCTGTGAGTTGCATTCACACATGGCAATGCAGTTTCTCAGAAAGCTTCTTTAGTTATTATGTGAGGATATTTCCTTATCACCATGGGCCCCAATAGGCTCCCAAATATCACTTTGCAGATTCCACGAAAAGAGTGTTAGCAAACTGCTTCTTGAGGCAGAGGTTGTAACTCTGTGAGATGAACTCACAGATCAGAAAGAATTTCTCAGAAAGCTTCTTTCACGTTTGAACGGATGAAATTTCCTTATCAGCGTAGGCCTCAAATGGATCCAAAGAAGCCCTTTCAATTCCTAAAGACAGTGTTAAGGATGCTCCATGCCACGAAACATAAGTGTAACTCTGTGAGATGAATTCACACATCACCAAGAAGTTTCTAAGAAAGCTTCTTTCTAGTTTTCATCTGGATATTTCCTTTGTCACTGTAATGTTCATTGCGCTATGAAGTATCTAATTGCAGATTTCCAGAAAACTGTGCTAACAAACTGATCACAGAGAGAAACGTGTAACTCTGTGAGTTGCATTCACATGGCAATGCAGTTCTCAGAAAGCTTCTCTTTAGTTATTATGTGAGGATATTTCCTTTATACCATGGGCCCCAATAGGCTCCCAAATATCACTTTGCAGATTCCACAAAAGAGTGTTAGCAAACTGCTTCTTGAGGCAGAGGTTGTAACTCTGTGAGATGAACTCACAGATCAGAAAGAATTTCTCAGAAAGCTTCTTTCACGTTTGAACGGATGAAATTTCCTTTATCAGCGTAGGCCTCAATGGATCCAAAGAAGCCCTTCTCAGATTCCTAAAGACAGTGTTAATGGACTGCTCCACGAAACATAAGTGTAACTCTGTGAGATGAATTCACACATCACCAAGAAGTTTCTAAGAAAGCTTCTTTCTAGTTTTCATCTGTGGATATTCCTTTGTCACTGTAATGTTCATTGCGCTATGAAGTATCTAATTGCAGATTTCCAGAAAACTGTGCTAACAAACTGATCACTGAAGAGAAACGTGTAACTCTGTGAGTTGCATTCACACATGGCAATGCAGTTTCTCAGAAAGCTTCTCTTTAGTTATTATGTGAGGATATTTCCTTTATCACCATGGGCCCCAATAGGCTCCCAAATATCACTTTGCAGATTCCACGAAAAGAGTGTTAGCAAACTGCTTCTTGAGGCAGAGGTTGTAACTCTGTGAGATGAACTCACAGATCAGAAAGAAGTTTCTCAGAAAGCTTCTTTCACGTTTTGAACGGATGAAATTTCCTTTATCAGCGTAGGCCTCAATATGATCCAAAGAAGCCCTTCTCAGATTCTCAAAGACAGTGTTAATGGACTGCTCCACGAAACATAAGGTAACTCTGTGAGATGAATTCACACATCACCAAGAAGTTTCTAAGAAAGCTTCTTTCTAGTTTTCATCTCTGGATATTTCCTTTGTCACTGTAATGTTCATTGCGCTATGAAGTATCTAATTGCAGATTTCCAGAAAACTGTGCTAACAAACTGATCACTGAAGAGAAACGTGTAACTCTGTGGGTTGCATTCACACATGGCAATGCAGTTTCTCAGAAAGCTTCTCTTTAGTTATTATGTGAGGATATTTCCTTTATCACCATGGGCCCCAATAGGCCCAAATATCACTTTGCAGATTCCACGAAAGAGTGTTAGCAAACTGCTTCTTGAGGCAGAGGTTGTAACTCTGTGAGATGAACCACAGATCAGAAAGAAGTTCTCAGAAAGCTTCTTTCACGTTTTTGAACGGATGAAATTTCCTTATCAGCTTAGGCCTCAATATGATCCAAAGAAGCCCTTCTCAGATTCCTCAAAGACAGTGTTAACGGACTTGCTCCACGAAACATAAGTTAACTCTGTGAGATGAATTCACACATCACCAAGAAGTTTCTAAGAAAGCTTCTTTCTAGTTTTCATCTCTGGATATTTCCTTTGTCACTTGTAATGTTCATTGCGCTATGAAGTATCTAATTGCAGATTTCCAGAAAAACTGTGCTAACAAACTGATCACAGAAGAGAAACGTGAACTATCCATTGCATGTTGAAGGCGACTCACAGAGTTACA
>NW_022143279.1:0-17912 GCF_007565055.1 Rhinopithecus roxellana
AAATTGGCCTTCTCTTTCCTGCCCTGGTCAGTACGTCCCTTACCAGGGGGCCCCAGTCTGGAACAAGGTCCTCACGGAGAAGGTCAGTCCAAGAGCTTCGTGGCTTTGCCCTCATTGGCCTGAATTAGATGGTCTGATGGCTGCTTGGAAAAATGCACTGCATTTTTATGTATTTTCCCCATCAAAACGTCTGTTTCGTTCTCTTTTAAAGGGCGTCCATGAGTCATTCAGCAGGAACAAAGAAGCTTCAGTTTGCAGCTTCCATGGGGAAACAGTTTAAACAGTGTCGGCTCAGGTGGTTTTTTTAAAAATCTGAAAACATGCCTTAGAGGTGCCCTTAAGCACCTGATGGCAGCTGTTCTCTCTTGACAGCTGGATTCCAAATGTAAATATTATTTGTCAGAATGTGTCGGAATGATTTGCATACAGATGTGGACAGCCATCCCACAGGGGTGTGCGGGGAGGCGTGTCCAAGGCCCTTTCTGCTTGTTCAGTCTGGTGGAACACAGTGCGGGTTCCTAGGAGGCTTCACCACTGCGTTTCACAGGGAGCTCAAAAGCCGGGCCAGCATTTCTCTTCCTGAAGGCAACCCTCTGACTCTCCCACTCAATCCCCAAGTCATCAGCATGAGGCAGGAACCTGAGGCCAGGGGCCTGGGAGGAGAGAGCAGGGAGTGCAGTCCCACAGGTCCCCTGAACCCTGACACCTTCACCCCTCAGAACCCCAAACCCAACCTGTCTGGGAGCAGACTCCCCTCCCTCAGCTCCCAGGTGCACCTGTTACCTGTCCACACGCGGCCACACACTGGGGGCTGGAGCGTGGGGTGAAGTGCACAGAGGTGGATTTGGGCACATGCCACTTCCTCTCTAGAGGTAACTTCACTTCTCTGCCTCGGTTTCACCTGCCTCATAGGGTTGCTGTGAGAATTCGATGAAGTCGTGTGTGGAAAGTGCTGTAAACCAAAAAGAAAATTCTAAATTCTAAGCCCCATAACTCTCTGAATGGACCCCTTCTGTCAGCCAGGGGCATTCCAAAGTCAACCTGAAAAACTAGTTCAGGCTGTGACGAGAATGTGGGGCTGGATATGCCTCATTACACCCTCCTCCCTTTTGGAATTACTGATAGAACACACTCTAAGTCTAAGTCTAAGAAACATTTACAATCTAGTCTCTCTAAAGTCTGCTCCCTGGAGGCTGCCTCTGCATAATGGGAACTTGTTCTCCGCAACCCTTATCTTAGCCCAGACATTCCCGTCTATTGATTCTAGGTCTTTGGACAATAACTTAACTCTTTCAACCACTTGCCAATCAGACAACCATTGAATTCACTCTGACCTGGAAGCCCCTTCTTCCAGTTGTCCTGCCTTTTCAAATTGAACCAACGTACGTCTTACATGTACTGACTGATACCTGTGTCTCCCTAAAATGTATAAAACCAAGTTGTAATCCAGCCACCCTAGGCGCACGTTCTCAGCACCTCTTGAGGGCTGTCATGGGCCATTGTTCACTGAGATTGGCTCGGAATAAATCTCTTCAAATATTTCACAGTTTGACTCTTTTTGTCAACAGCACTAACCCACATAATAAATGCTCATAGTAAATGCCCAGCATATTACCTGTCATTGGCAATCAGTCAGTAAGTCCCATTGTAGCTTTCCTGAGTTATTACTCGGGACTTTCAACAGAGCTCCTCATTCTCATCCAATTTCATTCCACCCTCAACTTGGTTACAAGAGTTAACTCCCTAAATTCTTTTCTTCTTTTTTTTTTTTTTTTTTTTTTGAGATGGAGTTTCGCTCTTTTGCCCAGGCTGGAGTACAGTGGCGAGATCTCGGCTCACTGCAACCTCTGCCTCCCAGGTTCAAGTGATTCTTCTGCCTCAGCCTCCCAAGTAGCTAGGATTACAGGCGCATACCACCACGCCTGGCTAATTTTGTATTTTTAGTAGAGACAGGGTTTCACTATGTTAGTCAGGCTGGTCTTGAACTCCTGACCTCGTGAACCACCCACCTCAGCCTCCCAAAGTGCCGGGATTACAGGCGTGAGCCACTGTGCCCGCCACTGCGCCCACCCAGGGTAGCTCCCTAAATTCTTACGTGACTCTGAATCTCCTTAAAACCCTCCATCTATTTCCCATTGCTTCAGGATAAAAATGTAAGCATAAGATGAAACAAAGCAGTGAGAATCCATTAACATTTGCCAGACCCACAGTAAACTCTGTTTTTTTGAGTTCAGTGGTGCGATCTTGGCTCACTGCAACCTTGACCACCTGGTCTCAAGTGATCCTCCTACCTCAACCTCCTCAGTAGCAGGGGCTACAGGCAAGTGCCACCATGCCCAGCTAATTTTTATATTTTTGTAGAGATGAGTCTCCCTGTGTTGCCCAGGCTGATCTTGAACCCCTGGGCTCAAGTGATCCTCCTTCCTTGGCCTTCCATAAAACTGGGATTCCAGGCATGAACCACCATGCCCGGCCCTTCTTATTTTTTATAACAGAAATATAATGTAGTGAAGAGAGAGCATAAGTTTCGCAGCCCAACAGATGAACATTGGAATCCCTCCTCTGCCACTTACTGACTGTGTGATTTGGCCAAAATACTTAAGATCCTTGAGCCTCACTTTTATCTTCTGAGGCCAGGCATGGGAGCTCACACCTGTAATCCCAGCACTTTGGGAGGCTGAGGCGGGCAGATTGCTTGAGCTCAGGAGTTGGAGACCAGCCTGGACAACATGGCAAAACCCCATTTCTACCAAAAATACAAAAAATTAGCCAGACATGGTGGTGCACACCTGTGGTCCCAGCTACAGGTATAGCTGAGGCAGGAGGATCACCTGAGCCTGGGAGGCAGAGGTTACAGTGAGCCAAGATTGCACTACTGCGCTCCAGCCTGGGTGACAGAGCAAGACCCCATCTCAAAAAAAAAACAATTTGCTTTTCTGTAAAATGGATCAAGGATTTAACTTGGCAACTCTGAAGTTTAGATGAGACAATATATGTACAGTGCATCAAATGATATTAACTAATTCTTTCTCCTCTGGTACTGACAGATTGACAGCCTCCTTTCCTTTATCAAACTTACTATACCTGCTGCTCAGGCTGAAAGCTTCTCACAGCCTGCTCCTATTGACAGAGCTACATGCCTACTGAACCTGTTTACACCAGTAGTACCGGTTATTTTAATTACACAGCTTAATGATACAAATGTGACCAATGAAATAGAGTTATCTAGAAACAACAACTTTATTTTAGATGAAAGACTTACTAAGGGTGAATTAATATGTGCAAAACTCTAAGCAGACACGGGGAATTCTAATCAGGTACAACAACTCAAAATATGGGTGAATGAATGTATGTTTTAAATTAAAATAATATGTTTAAGACTAAGCAAAAAATTTTTTATGATTATCTACCCCCGCATGACAGACTGACCGCCTATTGGTCTTGACCCCATTATAAATACACATCACATTTGAAGCATCACATTTGAAGATTTATGTTTGTATCTGAAGATCCTTACCACAAGCTAGGATTAAGTTGAATTGCATATGACCCAAAAACTTAGACAAGATTAGCTTAAGTAATGTAATTATATTTCTCTTTCTCGTAAAGGAAGTCTAGACGTGGGTGACTCCCTGGTGTCATCAAGGAGCCGGACGCTTATCTTATTGCTTTCTTAGCACGTAGCTCATTTTCTCAGGGATTCTTCTTGGGTCCAAGGTGGCTGCGAGAGTACCAGTTATCACATCCTTGTTTCAAGCAACAGGAAGAAGGAAGGCAGTAGAAGGGAAAATCATTCCCCTACCTTTGTAAAGATGTGAACTGCAGTCTCTTCTTTCTGTTGGCAATATGGCCAACTAAAAATCCAGGTTCTCTGGGTCAGGCACAGTTGCTCATACCTGTAATCCCAGCACTTTGGGAGGCCAGAGAGAGTGGATCACTTGAGGCCAGGAGTTCGAGGCTAGCCTGACCAACATGATGAAACCCTGTCTCTACTAAAAATACAAAAATTAATCGGGTGTAGTGGCGGGCACCTAAAATCCCAGCTGCTTAGGAGGCAGAGGCAGGAGAATTGCTTGAACCTGGGAGGCGGAGGTTGCAGGGAGCCGAGATCATGCCACTGCCCTCCAGCCTGGGCAACAGAGCAAGACTCTGTCTCAAAAAATAATAATAATAATAATAGTCCAGGTTATTTTAATTAGGAGAAAGCAGAAAATGGATACGAAGGCAGGTAATTAGCAGTCTCTGCCACATAGCTTTATCCCCACTTTGCAGGGAGGAAACTGAAGCTCAGAGAGGAAGTGTCACACAGCTAGTAAGTGGCAGTGCTGAGGTTCACATGCAGATCAGCTGAAATGCCCGAGAGTCAGAAACATTTTGCTGGTGTCAGGTGTCCCCTAAGGCAGCACTTAAGCACCAGTCTGAGTCACACATCCCTTAAAAATCTGTATATTTAAGGCACTAAAGTCTGCCCACTTCAGAGCTCATACAACAGCCTCGAGATGGCTGGAGGTCCTATTTGTCTGTGGCAGGTTTTTAATTGGTTTCCATTTTTGAAAAATGGTCACAGCTGCTTTAGCCATGACTGTGCCGTAGTTCTTCAAAGCAGTTTCTTGTTCCATGAAGACAGAATTGTCAGAGGAAAGAGTCTTGAAGTTTGCGTTGGAACATTATCAATCCATGAGATTGCCTTGCTGGATGTAAATCAGTGGTTCCCAGCTGTGGGGGATTTGGAGTGTCACAGCTGGGAGAGAGTGCCCTAGAATCTAGCGGGAGGGGCCAAGGATGCGGTTACCTGCCATATAATGCACAGGACAGGCCCTCACAACAAACTGTGTCTGTAGTGTCGAGGTAGAGAGGACCATTTGAACTAATTGAGCTTAAGTCATGTGGCATCTGCTCTTTTTATTTTTTTATTTTTGAGACAGAGTCTCGCTCTGTCTCCCAGGCTGTAGTGCAGTGGCACGATCTCGGCTCACTGCAACCTCTGCCTCCTGGCTTCAAGTGATTCTTCTGCCTCGGCCTCCCAAGTAGCTGGGATTACAGATACACCACCACACCCAGCTAATTCTTGTAGTTTTAGTAGAGACAAGGTTTCATCATGTTGGCCAGGCTGGTCTCAAACTCCTGACTTCAAGTGATCCTCCTGCCTCCACCTCCCAAAGTGCTGGGATTACAGGCATGAGCTACCATGCCTGGCCGCATCTACTCTTTTATATAGACGTGCCAATAAGAATCTTGGGGCCTGGGGCTTCTCCTTTCTTTTAATGTTTCCAGCTTTGGCTACAGGAGAAAGTGATCCTGCACAACTCTAAGTACGGAATGGATGTTCTGTTGATGGCCATGGTTGGTAATCATACTAACGATGATATTGTTCACATCAATCACCGAGTCCTTCTTGAGCAGCTTCAATCCACTGAACAGGAACTTAGTGATCAGCCGAGTCAGGATGGCAAATCCATGGCATCTCGTGTGACCTGGACTGCCAGCCCCAAGTGTGGACAACCTTCGACTCAATCAAAGCATTTTTGCAGAGCCCAAAGGCAGGCTCAGAATTCTTCTAAACTCAGCAAGCAATCCAGGGAACAGCCACCCAGGATCATCGATGGCATGAAATGTGGGACCGATGTGCCTTCCCTCTTCTGGTTCACCCATCAATGGCTTGCTAAAAACAGTGCCAAGCTAAAACTAGAATCGAGGTTTTTTAACTTTCAGTCCACTGCCCTTGTCACTGCCCTAGGGTTATGGCCTGTAAATCATTTCACATCTGTAAGGGTTGAATCATGTCCCTCAGAAAAATCTATGTTGGAGTCCTAAGCCCCGGACCTCAGAATGTGACCTTTTCAGATAGGGTCCTTAAAGAGATAATCAAGTTAAAATGAGATCATTAGGGTGGACTCTCATCCAATACAACTGGCACCCTTATAAAACGGGGAGCTTTGGACACAGACAGGCATGCCCAGAGGGAAGACAGTCGTCAACGAGACAGGAGAGAGGCCCGGGACAGATTCTCTCAGAACCGTCAGAAGGACCCAACCCTATCGACATGCTAGATCTTGGACTTCTAGCATGCAGGCTTGGGGGACAACACATTTTTACAGTTTAAGTCACTCAGTTTTTGGTACTTTTTTACAGGAGCCCTGGCAAACTAATACAACATCAATCAATGGAGCCGTCTTCCTTAACAAAAACTATTGTTATTCTAGATACGTTGATTTTCATTGCTGTGAGTTTCTCTGATTTTTTGCATATTGTTTTTCATTTGTCCAGGGTTTTATTTGATATTTATTTACATTTTTTTCTTTTCTTTTCTTTTTGAGACGGAGTCATGCTCTGTTGCCAGGCTGGAGTGCAGTGGTGGATCTTGGTTCACTGCAACCTCCGCCTCTCGGGTTCAAGCAATTCTCTGCCTCAGCCTCCTGAGTAGCTGGGATTACAGGCGTCTGCAACTGCGCCTGGCTTTTTTTTTTTTTTTTTTTTGTATTTTTAGTAGAGACGGGGTTTTCACCATCTTGGCCAGGCTGGTCTTGAACTCCTGACCTGGTAATCCACCTGCCTCGGCCTCCCAAAGTGCTGGGATTACAGGCATGAGCCACCGTGCCTGGCCTTCTTTTCTTTTCTTTTTGAGACAGAGTCTTGCTCTGTCACCTACACTGGAGTGCAATGGCACGACCTCGGTTCACTGAAACCTCCACCTCCCAGGTTCAAGCAATTCTCCTGACTCAGCCTCCAAAGTAGCTGGGAATACAGGTGCCCGCCACCGTGCCTGGCTAATTTTTTTTTTTTTATTTTTAGCAGAGACAGAGTTTCACCATGTTGCCCAGGCTGGTCTTGAACTCCTGACCTCAGGTGATCCTCCTGTCTCGGCCTTCCAAAGTGCTGGGATTACAGATGTGAGCCACCGTACCTGGCCTTATTTACATTCTTTACTAGGTACTAGTATAGAGCAATGTTTATTATCTTAACAGCTAACACCAGAATTTCTTTTGCTCAAGTGAATTGTGTTTGAGAAAATACTTCGATAAACCTTCCCATCTCCCCACCCCCGAGCAAGCACTGGTCTTGCTTTCTGTCACTATAGACCAGTTTGCATTTCCTGAAATTGTACATAAATGGGATTATGTGGTAGGTACTCTTTTTTGATCTAGCGTTTACACTTGGCATAATTATTCTGAAATTCATCCGTGTTGTTGTGTGTTATTGATAGTTCATTCCTTTTTACTGTTGAATAGTTTTCCTTTGTATGAGTTTGTCACAATTTATTTATCTATTCATCTATTGGGTGGACCTTTGGGTGGCTCCAGAGTTTGACTACTACAAATAAAGCTGCTATGAACATTATTGGAGAGGTCTTTGTATAGACATATGCTTCCATTCTCTTGGTAAATACTTAGGAGGAGAATGGCTGGATCATCTTTTCTTGTGCTTATCTGCTGTCTATATGTCTTCTTTGGTGAAGCGTCTAAGTCTTCTGCCCTTTTTAAAAATTGGGTTATCATTTTATTATGATTGAGTTTTGAGAGTTTGTGTATATATTCAAGATACCAGTCCTTCATCAGATATTTAATTTGCAAGTATTTTCTCCTAGTCCATAGATTACCTTTTCATCTCTTAACAGTGTGTTGCTAAGAACAGAAGTTAGTATTTAGATAACGCACAATTTATCGACATGTTCTTTTATGGATTGTGCTTGTCATGTGTATTGAAGAAATCTTTGCCCAATCAAAGGTCACGATGACTCTCTTCTGTCTTCTTCTATAAATTTTATAGTATTAGGTTGTATACCTAAGTTTATGATTGAGGCCATTTTGGGGCCAGGTGTGATGGCTCACGTCTGTAATCTCAGCACTTTGAGAGGCCGAGGCAGGCAGGTCGCTTGAGGCCAGGAGTTCAAGACCAGACTACGCAACATAGTGAGACTCCCGTCTCCATAAACAACAACAACAACAACAAACATAATCCATTTTGGGTTAATTTTTGTTTACAGTATGAGATATGAACTGAAGTTTATTCTTTTGCCTATTAATATCCAGTTGTACCAGCACCATTTTTTGAAATGACAACTGAATTTTGCCTATAGGAAAAATTATTTGACACATATGCCTGGATCTATTTCTAGACTCTTTATTTTGCTTCGTGGATCTGTCTTGATGCCAGTACCACAGTCTTGATTACTGTAGCTTTATAATAAGTCAAATATTGCAAGTCCTACTTTGTGCTTTTTCAAAGTTGCTTTTGCTATTCTAGGTTCTTTGCATTTCCATATGAATTCTTGAATCAACTTGTTATTTTCTACAAAAAGACACTGATCTCAAGAGACCCCTGACATGTAGGCCGGGTGCGGTGGCTCAAGCCTGTAATCCCAGCACTTTGGGAGGCCGAGACGGGCGGATCACGAGGTCAGGAGATCGAGACCATCCTGGCTAACACGGTGAAACCCCATCTCTACTAAAAAATACAAAAAACTAGCCGGGCGAGGTGGCGGGCGCCTGTAGTCCCAGCTACTCGGGAGGCTGAGGCAGGAGAATGGCGTGAACCCAGGAGGCGGAGCTTGCAGTGAGCTGAGATCCGGCCACTGCACTCCAGCCTGGGCGACAGAGCGAGACTGTGTCTCAAAAAAAAAAAAAAGGGGGGGGGACCCCTGACACCCTGGTGCCCCTTCAGGGTGGAGGCATTCATTCCCAGCTGCTGGGGTAACCGCCTAACGGGTTCACCTTGCGCGCTGCCTAGACAGGGCTGATTTATCAAGACGGGGGAGCTGCAATGGGGAAGAGTAATTCACGAAGAGCAATTCACGAAGAGCCAGCTGTGCAGGGGACTGAAGTTTTATTATTACTCCACTAAGTCTCCTCAAGAATTTGGGGATCAGAGTTTTTAAGGATAATTTGGTGGGTAGGGGCTCGGAAAGTGGGGAGTGCTTATTGGTTGGGTTGGAGATGGAATCATAGGGGGTCGAAGTGAATTTTTCTTGCTGTCTTCACTTCCTGAGTAGGATCGCAGAACTGGTTGAACCAGACCACCGTCTAGTGGTGTCAGCAGGGTCTGCAAAATATCTCAAGAACTGATCTGAAGTTTTACAGCAGTGATGTTATTCCCAGGAGCAATTTGGGGAAGTTCAGACTCTTGCGGCTAGCAGCTGCATGGACCCTAAACTGTAATTTATAATCTTGTAGCTCATTTGTTAGTCCTACAAAGGCAGACTGGTCCCCAGGCAAGAAGTGGGAAAGGGTTATTATCAGTTTTGTTTCAGAGTCAAAGTAGAAACTAAATTCCTTCCCAAGGTTAGTTCTGCCTACGCCCAGGAATAAACAAAGGCAGCTGAAAGGTTAGAAGCAAGGTGGAGTCAATTAGGTCTCATCTCTTTCACTGCGATAATTTCCTCAGTTATAATTTTTGCAAAGGCGTTGTACTGAGGGCAGTAGAGGCTGGCTGCACTCAGCGGAATCCTTCAGATATCACCCTCAAAGAAATCCTTCTCGCCCAAGGATATGTCCCTTTTTGGGGCAGCACATGTCCCGTTATTGGTGAATAAAAAGGGTACACTCTCTTGGTTCTCTTTTCTCAAAGGTCAGACATTGTCGAAGGGCCATCCTGATTCTAGGGCTCTCTATGGAGACCTGGGATTGGCTGAAATCTCTCTGTGACTCCATCCTACATCACAGCAGAACTCCTCTGCCCAGCCCTGCTTCCTTCACTACCTTACAAGGCAATGGTCCCTGGGGTACTTGGGGTACTCGTTACTGACCCTCCTCCATGAGAATGTTTGTATGTTATGTCTGTATGGATACGATGAATGCCTTATGTGTGTATATAAATATCTACACGAGGTATACATAGATACAATTATTCCATACAGTGGATGCTGCATGTATGTATGTATGTATTACACATAATGTATACACACATATCATGCATTACAAATGACGAATGCTGTAAGGCATTAGGGCTCAATTCACCAACATCCCGGTTGAGAAGCACTGCCTGGGATGTGTGCACCCACTTTTCTGGTCTAGAAAGTCCATCTGAGGACTGTGCGGGAACTCATGCCCAGCCCTCTGACTCAGATCTGTCGCCCTTGGGGCTCATCCTTGGGTGCTCCATGGCTCCTCTGTCCTGCACTTTTCCTCAGTGGTTCCCTCTGTCAGAGGCATTTGAACCAGAGCGACTCCATCTTGTATAAGGGCTGGGTAAAATAGGGCTGACGCCTGCTGGGCTGCATTCCCAGGAGGTTAGGCATTCTAAGTCACAGGATGAAACAGGAGGTCGGCGCGAGGTAGAGGTCACAAGGACCTTGTTGATAAAACAGGTCGTGGTAAAGAAGCCGGCCACGTGGTAAAGAAGCCGGCCAAAACCCACCAAAACTGAGATTGTGATGAAAGTGACCTCTGGTCATTCTCACTGGTCATTATACGCTAATTTAGCATGCTAAGAGACACTCCCACCAACCCCAGGACAGTTTACAAAAGCCATGGCAATATGAGGAAGTTACCCTCTATGGTCTAAAAGGGGGAGGAACCCTCAGTTCTGGGAATTGCCCATCTCTTGCCTGTGAAACTCATGAATAATCCACCCCTAGTTTAGCATATAATCAAGAAATAATCGTAAAAAATAGGCAACCATCAGCCCTCAGGGGCTGTTCTGCCTATGCAGCAGCCATTCTTTTGTTCCTTTACTTTCTTAACAAACTTGCTTTCACTTTATGGATTTGCCTCTAATTCTTTCTTGCACAAGAATCCAAGAACGCTCTCTTGAGGTCTGGATGGGGACCCCTTTCCGGGAACACCTCCTCAAATGCTCTTCTGCCCCTTGTGCTCCTCCCTGCCTCATCCCCAGCTGCTGCCCTAGGCACCTGGCCTGCAGCATCAAGGCTGTCCTTCCAGGGTTCCTCAGCCACTCATTCTTCTTACTGACTGCAGAAGGGACTGTTTCTCTAACCCCAGGAGACCTTGTTGAGTTGGCAGAAAGGGACTGGCTCCTGATAGCATCAGCAAGAGAACTTCCCTCTGGAAACAAAACACACCCATTTCCATGGTGTGTCCTGTTTTTTCTATTCTGAAGAGGCAGTGCCAAACCTTGTAGAGAACAAAATGCATTCTTTGAACTTCTGCTTTTAAGCATTTAATGCCCACCATAAGTGGCTTTCACCATCACATAAGGAGAAGATTAAAGAAAGTGCTTCAACAGCTAACTTACGGCCTAGATGCAAATAACTTGCTTGTTGAGCAGGAATTTCCGGTGGTCTGGGCTGGTGGAACTCCTGATTTCTCTCCAGATGCTTAGATCACGGTCTTGAGGTGTCGAGTATCTTGACATTCCTAGACAAAAATCAGCTCAAGAAAAACGTCTTAAGGTGAAGAGAATGCTCAGAATTTCCACCTCTCTGGCTATCTCATGGGAAAATAAATAGCCTAGATTACGTATGAAAAACGTATTTCCTGCAGTGTCGTGAGGGTCATTAGAGTGATCTCTTTAGATTTTTCAAATGTTGGTCAACTCACGGAGAAGTATGCAAAGTGTTGCATGTGCTGGTATTTTGGAAGTCAAAGTTGACAGCATAGTCCAGAGAATGCGGTCCTTCCAGTGACTTACTGGCTAATGACGTGCTGAGTGACACAGGCTGGAAGGCGCTGGCCTGCTGTCCCGCTGAATATTGACAGAGGGTCAGTGGACAGAGCTGAAAGCGCAGCAGCGCTGGGATGAATGGCTCTTGCTGTGCAGACAGACACTGTTGATAAAAGGGAGGCAGAACCACAAGTGGCTGACAGCTTTCATTAAACCCTAGAGCTGGAAGGGGACTGAAAGGTGACTGTGTCCTCAGGGCACTGGTGTTTAGCGACTCTCCCAAAGTCTGGCCAGAGACTTTTCACTTTACTCTATGGATTTGCCTTGAAGTCTTTCTTGCACGACATCCAAGAACGCTCTCTTGGGGTCTGGATGGAGACCCCTTTCAGGTAACACCTTCTCACCTACTCTTTTGCCTCTTGCGTTCCTCCCTGCCTCCCCCCCAGCTGCTGTCCGAGGCTTTGCAGCAGAGCCACGGTGAGAACTGGACCTGCTGCCTCGCCGTGGGCACCCAGCTCTGGATGTTGATTGGCCCCTAGTTATCAATAGCCAGCTGTGCCCAGGCAGGCTATAAAAGGTCACAAAGGTCAAACAGGCCACGGAGAAAGCACAGCAGAGGCTCGGGTCCTTTTCCTGACTCTCTCATGTCCTTGATTCGTGGCCTCTGGAAAGTAAGTCACCCAGGCAGAGGGATGCTCTAGCTGACTTTGAGATGAGTGGATTGACCACTAACTCATCATGTGGCTTCGCTCAAATCACATCACCTCTCCAGGTCTCAGGTTCTTTATCTGTAAATGAAAACACTGGTTTAAGAGGTTGCTCCAGACATCCAACCTTTGCTTTCACAAGGAATGCAGTTTTCCTTATAGCTGTGCCATTGACCTTCCTCCACATACAAACCGAGAAGGGTGTGTGGTGACAACCCGTGTCCTAGCCGTTTCCCGAAGCTTTGGTGTCACACATTGTGGAATTCTCAGGGCAAAAGGCACTTGTCTTTCGTTTTTCTGTGCTATGCAGTGTCCTTAGGTTGGAGAGGAATCTCTTCACTAGATAGTGGGCAAGGGCTACCTGTCTTCTGTGTTCTATCATCCCCCACGTCCCCACCTTGCCCTGCCCCATTTGAATCTTAAAATGCCATAAGTGCAGCTGACCCGAGGGCCAGGGGAGAAATAGCTACAAGAGCCCAAACCTGAAGCAGCTGGGATCTGTCTGCTGGGCTGTGATTCATGCCAGCAGTGTAGGACGGGGACTCAAGAGAGCTGGGTTCTAGTCTGTTTCTGCTGCTTCCTCATCTGAGCAAGGCTCTCCCCGCAGCTGGGCTTCATTCTCCCTCTGAAACCTCAGAAGAAGCAGATCTCTAGATGCCCAGGTCTTGGGCCTGCTGTTCCTCAAATCCCTTCGCAGCTCTCCCGTCTCTTCTGGGTCACAGAGTGGGCCTGAGCCCTGCAGGCAGGGCACCCAGGCTCAGTGTTCCCTGGCTTCCGGAGGCGCTTGGCCAGTGGGAAGCTCTGGTAGGAGACAGAGGGGTAAGAAGGTGAAGCCCAGCTACTTCTCCCTCGGCTCTGCCTCCAACTCCAGCTGGGCAGGCCTGCCACGGCCTCAGTATCTACCACGTGACCCCAGCCCTGGGCTCAGCTGATGTCACCTCTCACCTAGGGTGACAGTGGCTTCCTGCTGTTGCCTTGCTGTCTGTCTGCCAGCTCAGCTCCTCCATCTTCTATTCCTGGTGGAGCCTGGACGACCACAAGACCCCCACTCCAGAGTCAGTGCTCTATTTCTTCTAGAATCTTCTGTTCCCCACTGTTTTCTCATTTGAAAGTGAAAGCTTTGTGCTTGGTGATCTTTAGTCTGTTTCCAAACACACGAGCTCTGCCCCTGTAACAAGTCCTTTAGGCCCATGCAGCGGGGGTTAAATTCACCATTTAGCCCAGTGATTCCTAAACTTGCCTGAAGAGCTCATTAACAATGCAGGAATACAGGCTCCAAACCCTCAGACTGCAAAGCAGTCTCTGGGTAAGGCCCAAGAATCTGATATTTACCAAGCGTCTGAGGAGATTGTGGTGCAGGCATTCTGCTGCCCACTTTTTTTTTCTTTTTTTTATTTATTTATTTCTGAGATGGAGTCTCACTCTGTCATACAGGCTAGAGTGCAGTGGTGCCATCTTGGTTTGCTGCAACCTCCACCTCCCAGGTTCAAGTGATTCTTCTGCCTCCGCCTCCTAGGTAGCTGGGACTACAGGTGTGTGCTACCACCACGCCCAGCTAATTCTTGTATTTTTAGTAGAGAGGGGGGTTTCACCATGTTGTCCAGAGTGGTCTTAATCTCCTGACCTTGTGATCTGCCTGCCTCGGCCTCCCAAAGTGCTGGGATTACAGGCATGAGCCAATGTGCCCAGCCTTGCTGCCCATTCTTGTGGTGCCTGTGGCTCTGGTTTATTGAATAAACCTCAGAGGCTGCAGAAAGCGTCAGGTGCTGGATGGCATTGTGAAGTGTCAGCCACATTTTTTTCTTAACCTTCCTCTGACTCTTGCACCCAGCAGGTGCTTTGAAGCAAACAGAATCCAAATCTGGCTGATGGGAGTAGAACAGGACTTCTTTGTAGGCAATGGGATGACTCACAGACACTCCAGGAGGGCTGGTGGGCCAGGCCCAGACAGTACACAGCCAGAGCCACATCCCAACTGCAGAGCAGCAACAGTCCTCCAGGACACTCAACCCCCGGTTCTGGCCACTGGCCACTGGCTACCCCAGGATGCCACCATTAGGGTAGAGATTTGACCTCACAGTTAGCTGTTGCCACTGCCAGAGAGCTCTCTGCTCCTTTCATTATGGATTTCCAGTTCAAGATCAAGGCTACATGTAATGTGCTGGCCTCAAGCGAGGCTGGGAAGTATCTGGCATTTTTAGCTTCTAGAAGCAGAAGAGGATTTTTCTCACATGAAGACCCATAGGTGGGAAATTCTCTAAATATAGGAAGGGGGCTCAGCCACAAGAACAAAAAGAAAGACAATTGTCTGCTGCGTGAACCTTGCTTCACATCCCCGCACTGCCTGGTTCACCTTCTGGAGAGAAGGCTTCCGCAGCTCCAGCAGGAAGTTGTTATAACAGAACCCGAGAACAGGGGATGAAATTCTTGATTTTAAAACTGTGATTTTTTTTGGCTGTGGACCCATGTTAGAATCTCCTGGGAGACTTTTTTTTTTTTTTTTTTGAGACGGAATCTCACTCTGTCGCCCAGGTTGGAGTGCAGTGGCATGATCTCAGCTCACTGCAACCTCCGCCCCCCAGGTTCAAGCAATTATCCTGCCTCAGTCTCCCAAGTAGCTGGGATTACAGGTGCCCACCACCACACGCAGCTAATTTTTATATTTTAGTAGAGTTGGGGTTTCACCATCTTGGTCAGGCTGGTCTTGAACTCCTGACCTCATGATCCACCCTCCTTGACCTCCCAAAGTGCTGGGATTACAGGTATGAGCCACGGCGCCCAGCCTCTCCTGGGAGATTTTAAAAAATACCCATCCCTGGCTGGGTGCAGTGGCTCATGCCTGTAATCCCAGCACTTTGGGAGGCCAAGGCGGGTGGATCATGAGATCAGGAGATCGAGACCATCCTGGCTAACACGGTGAAACCCCGTCTTTACTAAAAAAATACAAAAAATTAGCTGGGCGTGGTGGCGGGCACCTGTAGTCCCAGTTACTTGGGAGGCTGAGGCAGGAGAATGGCGTGAACCCAGAAAGCAGAGCTTGCAGTGAGCCGAGATCACACCACTGCACTCCAGCCTGGGTGACAGAGCGAGACTGCGTCTCAAAAAAAATAAATAAATAAAAATAAAAAATAAAAAATAAAAAATAAAAAATACCCATCCCTGGCCTAGCACAAACCAATTGAATCAGAACCTCTGGAGCTGGGGCCTGGATGCCAGTATGTTTCGTTTTGTTTTGTTCTAATCTCCAGTGATACAGACGTGCATCAGGGCTAGGAGTCACTGCTATAAAGTCTGAGAAGCTATGAGCAAGGTGTAAGACAGGGCAGGAGGGTTTAGAATCACATGTGGCAGAAGTGCTTCCCCCAACCCTCCTGGCACGCTAGAGAGGGGTCCTGAGCTGGTGGAGAGGGGAGACCCAAGAAGGGGGAACAGGAGGGGGCACGGGGTGGTCCTGACCTTGCCCTCCTCAGGCTGGGCCCCAGGGCTGGGTAGGGGTTGGGGGAAGCTTCAGATAAGCTAATGATTGAGGGCAGAGGGGCCTGCTTGGAGCTGTCTAGTGGCCTTCCAGTGCTGCCCCTGCCCCTGGGCACCAGGAGCAGCCAAAGGTTTTCCTCGTGTGACTGAGCCAGGCCCAGTCTGGATGCCAAAATAAATGATCCTGGAGGCTCCTATGGCCTGGAAGGAGGAATGTGGTAGGGACCTTAGGACTGGTGGCCTGATGCGCAGGGCCACAGGACGTGGCCATTAAGCGTGCAGACTCTGGAGCCAGAATGCAAGAGCTTGAATCCTGAACCCACCACTTTTAGGTCTGTGACTCAGGCAAATTACACAACCTCTCTGTGCCTCATTCTCATCTGTGAAATGGGACTAATACTGTCGCCACCCCAATAAGGTTGTTTTGAGGGTTACCTGGGTGGGTATCTGAAGCACCAAGCACCATGTTCAGGAGATACACGGTTAGCTCTATACGGGAGCATCCTACAGAAATACACACATGGGCATGCACACGTCTTTACGGATGCCAGCCCAGGGGGAACCAGATGCACCCCCCATGCCCTAATGCCAAAAATGCCCCAGGGAGAAGAGCTGCAACTCGAGGGAGAAAGTGGGGAGCAGAAACACATACACTGTCTAATTTTATCATGAGTCAACTGAGAAACTTTCGAATTGGCAAGATTTTATTTTCTGTGACTAAGAGGAATGGGAGCTAAAGATAGAAACTAAGTCTAGCTCCAAAAAACTAAAGAAAGACACATTTTGTATACCTGAGTATCGGGCTTAAAAATAGGCATTCTCCACATTTCCTCTGGAGCCATAAACTTCCAGGAGACTTTCTTGGGTCATCACAGACACAACACGTCCTTCGTGTCTTAGCGCATTTTCTGTTACTATTAGGTTGGTGCCTTTTTCGCCATTAAAAAAAAGTATGGCAAAAACAGGCTGGGCGTGGTGGCTCATGCCTTTAATCCCAGCACTTTGGGAGGCCAAGGTGGGCGGATCACTTGAGGTCAGGAGTTTGAGACCAACCTGGCCAACATGGTGAAACTCTGTCTCTACTAACGATACAAAAATGAGCTGGGCATGGTGGTGGATGCCTGTAGGCCCAGCTACTTGCAAGGCTGACCCAGGAGAATTGCTCGAACCTGGGAGGTGGATGTTGCAGTGAGCTGAGATCATGCCATTGCACTCCAGCCTGGGCAAGACAGAGTGAGACTCCCTCTCAAAAAAGAAAAAAAAGTATGACAAAAACTGCAATTACTTTTGCACCAACCTAATATAACTGAATACCTGAAACTGGGTAATTTATAAAGAAAAGGAACATATTTCTTATAGTTATGGAGGCTGGGAAGTCGGAGGTCGAGGGGGCACTCCTGGCGAGGTCCTCTTGCTGGTAGGGACTCTGCAGACTCCTGCAGTGGTTCAAGACATCACATGCCGAGGGGGCTGAGTGTGCTAGCTCAGGTCTCTCTTCCCCTTCTTTTCAAGCCACCAGTCCCACTTCTGTGTAACCCATTAATCCATTCATCCCTGATGAGTTGCCCCTTAGAGTCCCCACCTTCCAATACTGCCATATTGAAAATTAAGTTCAACGTGAGTTTTGGAGGGGACAGACATTCAAACCACAGCATTCTGGTGTAGGAAAATATTGAAGTTTGTTCACTGCCATGTTCTCTTAATAAAGCAAAAACTTATATGTGACTAAAATATCCAACCACAAGAGAATGTCTAAAAAAATTCTAGTTTATGAATATGCAGCCTGTTAAAAATGATCATTTTAAAGAGTATATATAAACCTCAAAGTATTTTATGGTATACAGTTTTTTTTGTTTTTTTTTTTTTTTGTTTGTTTTTTTTGAGACAGAGTTTCACTCTTGTTGCCCAGGCTGGAGTGCAGTGGCATGATCTCGGCTCATTGCAACCTCTGCCTCCTGGGTTCAAGTGATTCTCCTGCCTCAGCCTCCCAAATAGCTGAGATTACAGGTGCTCACCACCACGCTCAGCTAATTTTTATATTTTAGTATAGACGGGGTTTCACCATGTTGGTCTGGCTGGTTTCAAACTCCTGACCTCAGGTGATCCCTCCACCTCGGCCTCCTAAAGTGCTGGGATTATAGGTGTGAGCCACTGTACCCGGCCAAGTATACA
>NW_022143280.1:0-4299 GCF_007565055.1 Rhinopithecus roxellana
TAGAGAAATAATATATATAAGTATAAATATAGATATATTTATATACAGATATACATAAAAAATATATATAATAGATACAGGTATAAAATATAGACAATAGTATAATAGATATAGGTATGAAATAGATATAATATTATAATTATAAAAATATAATAAAATAGTATAATTGATATAGGTAAAAAACATAATATGGTATATAGATATGTAAAATATGGAATATAGATACATAATAATATAGTATAAAATAGACTAATAGATACAGGTATAAATATAGACAGAATAGATACAACAGATATAGTTATAATATAGAGATAATAGTTAAAATAGAAATAGGTTATAAAATAAGACACAATAGGTATAGGTTTAAAATACGACTAATGATATGCAGATATAGGTAAAAATATAGACACATTAGATATAATAGACTAGGTATAAAATATAGACATAATAGATATAATAGAAATAGGTATAAAATAAAATATAATAGATATAGATATAAAATACAGATAATAGATACAGGTATAAAATATAGATATAATATATATTATAAAATATAAATATAATAGAATAGATATAGGTATAAAATATAGACATAATAGATATAATTGACATAGGGATAAAATATAGATATAATAGATATAATAGATATAGGTATAAAATATAGACATAATAGATATAATGGATACAGGTACAAATATAGATATAATAGATATAGGTATAAAATATAGATATAATAGATATAATAGATATATGTATAAAAAATAGACATATAGATACAGGTATAAATATGCACAATAGATATAGTAGATATAGGTATAAAATATAGATATCATAGATACAATAAAATATAAATATAATAGATATTATAGATACAGGTAAAAATATAGATATCATGGATATAGGTATAAAATATGGTTTAATAGATATAAGTAAAAAATATAGATATAATAGATAAAATGATTAGACTAAAATATAGACATAATAGATATGATAGATATATGTATAAATATAGATATAGTAGATTTAATGGATATAGGTATCAAGCATAGATATAATAGATATAGCTATAAAATATAGACATGATTATGATAGATATAGGTATAAAATATAGACATCATGATATAATAGATATAGGTATAAATATAGACATAGTAGATATAATAGATACAGGTATAAAATAGAGAAATAATATATAAGTATAAATATAGATATAATTTATATAACAGATATACATATAAAAAATAGATATAATAGATACAGGTATAAAATATAGACAATAGATATAATAGATATAGGTATGAAATATAGATATATAGATATAATTATAAAAAATATAAATAAAATAGGTATAATTGATATAGGTAAAAACATAAATATGGTTATAATAGATATAGGTAAGAAATATAGATAATAGATATAATAGATATAGGTATAAAATATAGACATAATTGATTTAATAGATATAGGTATAAAATATAGACATAATAGATTAGGTACAAAATATATATATATAGATATAATAGTTATAGTTATAAAATATAGACATAATAGATATAATAGATATAGGTATTAAATATAGACAAAATAGATATAATTGATATTGGTATAAAATATAGATATAATATATAGGTAAAATATAGACATAAGAATTATAATAGATATAGGTATAAAATATAGACATTATAGATTAATCGATATAGGTATAAAATATAGACATAAGAGATATAGGTATAAAATATAACATAATATATAATAGATATAGGTAAAAAATATAGACTTAAGAGATATATAAATATAGGAAAATATAGACATAACAAATATAATCGATACAGGTATAAAATATAGACATAATATAGGTAAAGAATCGACATAATAGATTAATAGATATCGGTGTAAAATATAGACATAATACATACAAAAGATATAGGTATAAATATAGACATAATAGATACAATAGATATAGGTATAAAATAAGATATAATAAATATAATAGATATAGGTATAAATAGACATAATAGATATGATATATAGGTATAATATATAGACATAACAGATGTGATACATTTACAAAATGTAGATATAATAGATATAGGTATAAAATATAGATATAATAGATATAATAGATATATATGTATAAAAAATAGATATAATGGATACAGGTACAAAATATAGACAATATATATAATAGATATAGACATAAAATATAGTATAATAGATTTAATTATAAATATTAATATAATAGATATAATAGATATAGGAAAAAATATAGATATGGATATAGGTAAAATATGGTTATAATAGATATAGGTGTAAAATGTAGATATAATAGATATAATAGTCATAGGCCTAAAATATGGACATAATGGGTATGATAGATATATGTATAAAATATAGATATAATAGATATAATGGATATAGGTATCAAATATAGATATAATACGTACATGTATAAAATATAGATATAGTGGATATAATGATATAGGCATAAAATATAGACATAAAATATAATAGATATAGGTATAAAATATAGACATAAGAGGTATAATAGATATAGGTATAAAATATAGACATAATAGATATAATAGATATAGGTATAAAATTTAGACATAAGAGGAATAATAGATATAGGTATAAAATATGGACATAATAGATATAATAGATAGAGGTGTAAAATATAGACATATAGATATGGGTATAAAATATAAACATAATAGATATAATAGATATAGGCATAAAATATAAACATAAGAGATATAATAGATATAGGCATAAAATATAGACAAAATAAATATAATCGATACAGGTAATATATAGACATAAAAGATATAACAAATATACCTATTAAATAGAGACATAATAGACTTGATAGATATAGGTATAAAATATAGTCATAATAGATATAATAGACATAGGTATACAATATAGACATAATAGACATATTAGATATAGGTCCAATGTATAGACATAATAGATAAAATAGATATAGGTAAATAATATAGATATAATAAATATAATAGATATAGGTATAAAATATAGACATAATAGGTATAGATATGGGTATAAAGTATAGATAAATAGATATAATAGATATATATGTATAAAAATAGATATAATAGATACAGATATAAAATATAGATAATAGATATAATAGATATAGGTGTAAAATATAGATATAATAGATATAATTATAAATATGAATATAATATATATAATAGATAAGGTATAAAATATAGATATAATAGATATAGGTTTAAAATATAGTTATAATAGATGTAGATATGAAATATAGATATAGTAGATATAATAGATATAGGTAGAAAATATAGACATAATAGATATAATAGATATATGTATGAAATATAGAAATAGATAAAATGGATATAGGTATCAAATATAGATAATAGATATAGGTATAAAGAATAGATATAGTGGATATAACAGATATAGGTAAAATTTAGACATAATACATATAATAGATATAGGAATAAAATATAGACATAATAGATATAATAGATAAATATAAAATATAGACATAATAGATATATAGATATTGGTATAAAATACAGACAAATAGATATAGGTATAAATATAGACGTAATAGATATAATAGATATAGCTATGAAATATAGACATAAGATGTATAATAGATATAGGTATAAAAATATAGACATAATAGATATAATCGATATAGGTATAAAATATAGACATAATAGATGTAGGTATAAAATATAGACGTAATAGATATAATAGATAAAGGTATAAAATATAGGCATAACAAAAATAATCGATACAGGTATAAAATATAGACATAATAGATATAGTTGTAAAGTAACGAATAATAGATATTATAGATATCGGTATAAAATATAGACATAATACATACAAAAGATATATGTATAAATATAAACATAATAGATACAATAGATATAGGTATAAAATATAGACATAATAGATATAATAGATATAGGTAAAATATAGTAATAGAAATGATATTATAGGTTTAAAATATAGACAGAATAGATATAAGAGATATAGGTATAAAATATAGACATAATAGATATAGATATAGGTATAAAATATAGACTAATAGATATAATAGTTATAGATATAAAATATAGACATAATGGATATGGGTATAAAATATAACATAATAGATATAAGAGATATAGGTAAAAATATAGACATAAGAGATATAATACATATCGGAATAAAATATAGACTATAAATATATATTGATACAGTTATAAAATATAGATATAATAGATATAATTGATATATATGTAGAAAATAAAGATATAA
>NW_022143281.1:0-8303 GCF_007565055.1 Rhinopithecus roxellana
ATTGCGTTCAGAAGTATCCCATTGCAGATTTCCAGAAACTTGTTAGCACACTGAACACTGAAGAGAAAGGTGGACCTCTGTGAGTTGCATTCACACATCGCAATGCACACTCTCAGAAGGCTTCTTTCCAGTTTTGATCTGAGGATATTTCCTTTTTCACCATAGCCCTCAATGAGCTCCTAATATCACTTTGCAGAACGCAAAAAAAAAAAAAAATAAAAGAGTGAGCAAACTGTTCCAAGAAGGGAAGGTTGGGACTCTGTGTGATGAAGTCACCCATCCGAAAGTAATCTCTCTGAATGCTTCTCTAGTTACTATCTGGGTATATTTACTTTTCACCATGGGCCACTATGGGCACCCAAATCTCACTTTGCAGATTCCACGAAAGAGTGTTAGCAAACTGATTCCAGAGAACTAAGCTGTAACTCTGTGAGAGGAATTCACAGATCACAAGAAGTTTCTCAGAAACCTTCTTTCAGTTTTAGACTGATGATATTTCCTGTATCAGCGTAGGCCTCAATACGATCCAAAGAAGTCCTTCTCACATTCCTCAAAAAGAGTGATAATGGACTGTTCCAGGAAACATAAGTGTAACTCTGTGAGATGAATTCACACATCACCAACAAGTTTCTAGGAAAGCTTCTTTCTAGTTTTCATCTGAGGATATTTCCATTGTCACCGTAAGCTTCATTGCGTTCAGAATTGCCCCATTGTAGATTTTCAGAAAACTGTGTTAGCAAATGAACACTGAAGAGAGAGGTGTAACTCTGAGTTGCATTCGCACATCGAAATGCAGTTTCTAAGAAGGATTCTTTCCTCTTTTCATCTGAGGATATTTCCTTTTCACCATAGCCCTCAATGACCTCCCAATATAACTTTCAGAACACAAGGTAACAGAGTTAGCAAACTGTTCCAAGAAGGGAAGGGTGGAACTCTGTGTGATGAAGTCCAACATCAGAAAGCAATCTCTCAGAAAGATTCTCTCTAGTTATTATCTGACGATATTCCCTTTTCCACCATGGGTCCCTATGGGCTCCCAAATCTCCTTTGCAGATTCCACGAAACGAGTGTTAGCAAACTGCTTCCTGAGAACTAAGCTGTAACTCTGTGAGAGGAATTCGCAGATCACTAAGAAGTTTCTCAGAAAGCTTCTTTCACGTTTTGAAGTGACGATATTTCCTTTATCAGCGTAGGCCTCAATGCGATCCAAAGAAGTCCTTCTCAGGATCCTCAAAAGCAGTGATAATGGACTGTTGCAGGAAACATGAGTGTAACTCTGTGAGATGAATTCACACATCACCAAGAAGTTTCTCGGAAAGCTTCTTTCTAGGTTTCATCTGCGGATATTTATTTTGTCACGGTAAGCTTCATTGCGTTCAGAAGTATCCCATTGCAGATTTCCAGAAAACTGTGTTAGCAAACTGAACACTGAAGAGAAAGTTGTAACTCTGTGAGTTGCATTCACACATGGCAATGCAGTTTCTCAGAAGACTTCTTTCCAATTTTCATCTGAGGATGTTTCCTTTTTCACCATAACGCTCAATGAGTTCCCAAATATCACTTTGCGGAACACAAGATAACAGAGTTAGCAAACTGTTCCCAGAAGGGAAGGGTGGAACTCTGTGTGATGAAGTTACACATCAGAAAGCAATCTCTCAGAAAGCTTCTCTCTAGTTATTATCTGAGGATATTTCCTTTTTCACCAAGGGACCCTATGGGCTCCCAAATCTCACTTTGCAGATTCCACGAAAAGAGTATTAGCAAACTGCTTCCTGAGAACTAAGCTGTAATTCTGTGAGAGGAATTCACAGATCACAATGAAGTTTCTCAGAGAGCTTCTTTCACGTTTTGAACTGATGATATTTCCTTTATCAGCCTAGGCCTCAATGCGATCCAAAGCAGTCCTTCTCAGGTTCCTCAAAAACACTGATAATGGACTGTTGCAGGAAACATAAGTGTAACCTATGAGATGAATTCACACATCTGCAAGAAGTTTCTAGGAAAGCTTCTTTCTAGTTTTCAACTGAGGGTATTTCCTTTGTCACCGTAAGCTTCATTGTTTCAGAAGTATCCCATTGCAGACTTCCAGAAAACTGTGTTAGCAAACTGAACACTGAAGAGAAAGGGGTAACTCTGTGAGTTGCATTCACACATCGCAATGCCGTTTCTCAGAAGGGTTCCTTCCAGTTTTCATCTGAGAATATTTCATTTTTCAACATAGCCCTCAATGAGCTCCCACATATCACTTTGCAGATCACAAGATAACAGAGTTAGCAAACTGTTCCAATGGGAAGGGTGGAACTCTGTGTGATGAAGTCAAACATCAGAAAGCAAAGTCTCAGAAAGCTTCTCTGTAGTTAATATCTGAGGATATTTCATTTATCACCTTGGGCCCCTATTGGCTCCCAAATCTCACTTTGCAGATTCCACGAAAAGAGTGCTAGCAAACTGCTTCCTGAGAACTAAGCTGTAATACTGTGAGAGGAATTCACATATACGAAGCACTTTCTCAGAAACCTTCTTTCCCGTTTTGAACTGATGATATTTCCTTTATCAGCGTAGGCTTCAATACGATTGAAAGAAGTGCTTCTCAGCTTCCTCAAAAACATTGATAACGGACTGCTGCCTGAAACATAAGTGAAAGGCTGTGTGATGAATTCACAGATCACCAAAAATTTTCTACGAAGCTTCTTTCTAGTTTTCAACTGAGGATATTTCCTTTGTCACCGTTAGCTTCATTGCGTTCAGAAGTATCCCATTGCAGATTTCCAGAAAACTGTGTTAGCACAATGAACATTGAAGAGAAAGGTGTAACTCTGTGAGTTGCATTCACACATCACAATGCAGTTTCTCAGAAGGCTTCTTTCCAGTTTTCATCTGAGGATATTTCCTTTTTCACCATAGCCCTCAATGAGATCCCCAATATCACTTGGCACAACACAAGATAACAGAGTTAGCAAACTGTTCCAACAAGGGAAGGGTGGAAATCAGTGTGATGAAATCATACATCAGAAAGCAATCTCTCAGAAAGCTACTCTCTAGTTATTATCTGAGGATATTTCCTTGTTCACCATGGGCCCCTATGGTCTCCCAAATCTCACTTTGCAGATTCCACGAAAAGAGTGCTAGCAAACTGCTTCCTGAGAACTAAGCTGTAACTCTCTGAGAGGAATTCACAGATCCCAAAGTAGTTTCTCAGAAAGCTTCTTTCACGTTTTGAACTGATGATATTTCCTTTATCAGCGTAGGCCTCAGTGCGATCCAAAGAATGCCTTCTCAGGTTCCTCAGAAACAGTGATAATGTGCTGTTGCAGGAAACATAAGTGTAACTCTGGGAGATGAATTCACACATCACCAAGAAGTTTCTAGGAAAGATTCTTTCTAGTTTTCAAATGAGGATATTTCCTTTGTCACCGTAAGCTTCATGTGTTCAGAAGTATCCCACTGCAGATTTCCAAAAACTATGTCAGCACACTGAACACTGAAGAGAAAGATGTAACTCTGTGAGTTGCATTCACGCATCGCAATGCAGTTTCTCAGAAGCGTTCCTTCCAGTTTTCATCTGAGGATAGTTCATCTTTGACCATAGCCCTCAATGAGCTCCCACATATCACTTTGCAGAACACAAGAAAACAGAGTTAGCAAACTCTTCCAAGAAGGGAAGGTTGGAAGTCTCTGTGATGAAGTCACACATCAGAAAGCAATCTCTCAGAAAGCTTCTCTCCACTTATTTTCTGAGGATATTTCCTTTTTCATCATGAGCCCCTATGGGCTCCCAAATCTCACTTTGCAGATTCCACGAAAAGAGTGTTAGCACACTGCTTCCTGAGAACTAAGCTGTAACTCTGTAGAGGAATTCAGAGATCACAGAGAAGTTTCTCAGAAACCTTCTTTCACGTTTTGAACTGATGATATTTCCTTTATCAGCGTAGACTTCAATACGATCGAAAGAAGTCCTTCTCAGCTTCCTCAAAAACAGTGATAATGGACTGTTGCAGGAAACATAAGTGTAACTCCATGAGATGAATTCACACATCACAAAGAAGATTCTGGGAAAGCTTCTTTCTAGTTTTCAACTGAGAATATTTCCTTTGTCTCCGTAAGCTTCATTGCGTTCAGAAGTATCCCATTGCAGATTTCCAGAAAACGGTGTTAGCACCCTGAACACTGAAGAGAAAGGTGAAACACTGCGAGTTACATTCACACAACACAATGCAGTTTCTCAGAAGGCTTCTTTCCAGTTTTCATCTGAGGATATTTCCTTTTTCACCATAGCCCTCAAAGAGCTCCCAAATATCACTTTGCAGAACACAAGATAACAGAGTTAGCAAACTGTTCCAAGAAGGGAAGTGTGGAACTCTGTGTGATGAAGTAACACATCAGGAAGCAATCTCTTAGAAAGCTTCTCTCTAGTCATTATCTGTGGATATATCCATTTTCACCATCTGCAACTATGGGCTCCCAAATCTCACTTTGTAGATTCCACGAAAAGAGTGCTAGCAAACTGCATCCTGAGAACTAAGCTGTAACTCTGTGAGAGGAATTCACAGATCACAAAGAAGTTTCTCAGAAAGCTTCTTTCTCTTTTGAACTGATGATATTTCCTTTATCAGCGTAGGACTCAATGCGATACAAAGAAATCTTTCTCAGTTTCTTCAAAAACAGTGATAATGGACTGTTGCAGGACATAAGTGTAACTCTGTGAGATGAATTCACACATCACCAAGAAGTTTCTAGGAAAGCTTCTTTCTAGTTTTCAACTGAGGGTATTTGCTTTGTCACCGTAAGCTTCATTGGGTTCAGAAGTATCGCCTTGCAGATTTCCAGAAAATTGTGTTAGCACACTGAACACTGAAGAGAAACGTGTAACTCTGTGAGTTGCATTCACACATCGCTATACAGTTTCTCAGAAGGCTTCTTCACAGTTTTCATCTGAGAATATTTCCTTTTCCACCAGAGCCCTCAATGAGCTCCATAATATCACTTTGCAGAACACAAGCTAAGAGAGTTACCAAACTGTTCCAAGAAGGGAAGGGTGGAACTGTGTGTGATGAAGTCACACATCAGAAAGCAATCTCTCAGAAAGCTTCTCTCTAGTTGTTATCTGAGGATATTTCCTTTTTCACCATGGGCCCCTATGGGCTCCCAAATCTCACTTTGCAGATTCCACGAAAAGAGTTTTAGCACACTGCTTCCTGAGAACTAAGCTGTAACTCTGTGAGAGGAATTCACAGATCACAAAGAAGTTTCTCAGAAAGCTTCTTTCCCGTTTTGAAATGATGATATTTCCTTTATCAGCGTAGGCCTCAATACTTTCCAAAGAAGTCCTTCTCAGTTCCTCAAAAACAGTGATAATGGACTGTTGCCTGAAGCATAAGTGTAACGCTGCGAGGTGAATTCACGGATCACCAAGAAGTTTCTAATAAGCTTCTTTCTAATTTTCATCTGAGTATATTTCCTTTGTCACCGTAAGCTTCATTGCGTTCAGAATTGTCCCATTGCAGATTTCGAGAAAACTGTGTTAGCACACTGAACACGGAAGAGAAACGGGTAACTCTGTGAGTTGCATTCCACACAGAAAGGCAGTTTCCAGAAGGCTTCTTTCCAGTTTTAATCTGAATAATTTCCTTTTTCACCATAGCCCTCAATGAGCTCCCAAATATCACTTTGCAGAACACAAGATAAGAGAATTAGCAAACGGTTCCAAGAACGGAAGGGTGGAACTCTGTGTGATGAAGTCACACATCAGAAAGCAATCTCTCAGAAAGCTTCTCTCTCTTATTATCTGAGGATGTTTCCTTTTTCAATGGGCCCCGAAGGGCTTCCAAATCTCAGTTTGCCGATTCCACGAAAAGAGTGTTAGCAAACTGCTTCCTGAGAACTAATGTAACTCTGTCAGAGAAATTCACAGATCACAAAGAAGTTTCTCAGAAAGCTTCTTTCACGTTTTGAACTGAATTTCCTTTATGCGTAGGCCTCAATGCGATCCAAAGAAGCAATTCTCAGGTTCCTCAAAAAGAGTGATAATGGACTGTTGCAGGAAACTAAGGTAACTCTGTGAGATGAATTCACACATCACCAAGAAGTTTTAGGAAAGCTTCTTTGTAGTTTTCATCTGGGTATTTCCTTTGTCTCCATAAGCTTCATTGCTTCAGAAGTATCCCATTGCAGATTTCCAGAAAACTGTGTCAACACTGAACACTGAAGAGAAAAGTGTAACTCTGTGAGTTGCATTCACACATCAATGCAGTTTCTCAGAAGGTTTCTTTCCAGTTTTTCTGGATATTTCCTTTTCATAGCCCTCAATGAGCTCCCAAATATCACTTTGCAGAACCCAACGCAACAGAGTTAGCAAACTGTTCCAAGAAGGGAAGGGTGGAATCTGTGTGATGAAGTCACACATCACAAAGCAATCTCTCAGAAACTTCTCTGTAGTTATTATTGAGGATATATCCTTTTTCTCCATGGGCCCAATGGGCCCAAATCTCACTTTGCAGATTCCCCAAAAGAGTGTGAGCAAACTGCTTCCTGAAGTCAAGTTATAAGTCTGTGAGATGAACTCACAGATCAAAGAACTTTCTCAGAAAGCTTCTTTCACGTTTTGAACGGAAATTTCCTTTATCAGCGTAGGCCTCAATGCGATCCAAAGAAGCCCTTCTCAGGTTCCTCAAAGACAGTGTTAATGACTGCCACGAAACATAAGTGTAACTCTGTGAGATGAATTCACACATCACCAAGAAGTTTCTACGAAAGCTTCTTTCTAGTTTTCATCTGTGGTTCCTTTGTCACCGTAAGGTTCATTGCGCTATGAAGTATCTAATTGCAGATTTCCAGAAAACTGTGTTAAAACTGATCACTGAAGAGAAACGTGTAACTCTGTGAGTTGCATTCACACATGGCAATGCAGTTTCTCAGAAAGCTTCTCTTAGTTTATGTGAGGATATTCCTTTTTCACCATAGCCCTCAATGAGCTCCCAAATATACCTTTGCAGAATCCACGACAACAGTGTTAGCAAACTGTTCCAAGAAGGAAGGTGGAACTCTGTGTGATGAAGCCACACATCAGAAAGAATCTCTCAGAAAAGCTCTCTAGTTATTAGGTGAGGATTTTCCTTCTTTCCATGGGGTAGGGCTCCCAAATATCACTTTACAGATTCCACGAAAAGAGTGTTAGCAAATGCTTCCTGAAGTCTAATTATAAGTCTGTGAGATGAACTCACAGATCAGAAAGAACGTTTCTCAGAAAGCTCTTTCACGTTTTGAACGGATGAAATTCCTTTATCAGCGTAGGCCTCAATGCGATCCAAAGGAAGCCTTCTCAGATTCCTCAAAGACAGTGTTATTGGACTGCTCACGAAACATAAGTGTAACTCTGTGAGATGAATTCACACATCACAAACAGTTTCTAAGAAAGCTTCTTTCTGTCTTCATCTGTGGATATTTCCTTGTCAACCGTAAGGTTCATTGCGCTATAAGTGATACTAATTGCAGATTTCCAGAAGACTGTGTTAACAAACTGATCACTGAAAGAGAAACGTGTAACTCTGTGAGTTGCATTCACACATGGCAATTGCAGTTCTCAGAAAGCTTCCTTTAGTTATTATGTGAGGATATTTCCTTTTTCACCATAGCCCTCAATGGCTCCAAATATACCTTTGCAGAATCCACGAAACAGTGTTAGCAAACTGTTCCAAGAAGGGAAGGGTGGAACTCTGTGTGATGAAGCCACACATCAGAAAGGAATCTCTCAGAAAGCTTCTCTCTAGTTATTAGGTGAGGATTTCTTTTCACCATGGGTCCTATGGGCTCCCAATCACTTTACAGTTTCCACGAAAAGAGTGTTAGCAAACTGCTTCCTGAAGTCTAAGTTATAAGTCTGTGAGATGAACTCACAGATCAGAAAGAGTTTCTCAGAAAGCTTCTTTCACGTTTTAAACGGATGAAATTTCCTTATCAGCGTAGGCCTCAATGCGATCAAGAAGCCGTTCTCAGTTCCTCAAAGACAGTGTTAATGGACTGCTCCACGAAACATAAGCGTAACTCTGTGAGATGAATTCACACATCACCAAGAAGTTTCTAAGAAAGCTTCTTCTAGTTTTCATCTGTGGATATTTCCTTTGTCCGTAAGGTCATTCGCTATGAAGTATCTAATTGCAGATTTCCAGAAAACTGTGTAACAAATGATCACTGAAGAGAAACGTGTAACTCTGTGAGTTGCATTCACACATGTCAATGCAGTTTCCAGAAAGCTTCTTTAGTTATTATGTGAGGATATTTCCTTTTTCACCATAGCCCTCAATGAG
>NW_022143282.1:0-8084 GCF_007565055.1 Rhinopithecus roxellana
GGCGATGGGGGCTCCCAGTCGTGGGGGCCGTGTTTGCATCCTCTTGGGGCCCACAGGTAGGTGGACACTGCCTGTGGTATTCGAGTAATATATAGTTATTACACATCAATAATCGATTTTAATAATTCTCAATGGTACTAATATAGGATTCCATTGTTAATTTTCATTATTTTAAGTACCTGATTATGCAATCTTAGTATTAATTATTAATATTATGTTAATGAACAATATTATTTGTCCCTATACTAATCATAATTTCTTACCGCATCACTTTGCATTGATTTAAGAAACATTCATGGCGGATATCATTATTTGAATATTCATGGTGATATTAATATTAATTACCATTCCAAATCGTTAACATTTTAATCCACCCTAACTTTTTACGAAGTTGATTGTGATCATTAATATCGATTATTAGTATTAATATTTAATATATTTACAATATTAATAATTAATTGACGTTGCTGATATCACCAGGGGGAGGATGTTACTACAAACATCAAAAAGATGTTCACTCACCCAATGATATTGCTTCAAATTTCCGTCCAAGAAAGGAATATAGACAGGCAATATTGCTGGGAGTAGACACACACCTGGGATAATGTAATTAATCTCAGGAGGAAGATTGGGATATGATTCCAATATAGACGTGGCGTGGCGGCGGCTGGCGGCCCCGGATCGCGGGGGGGCGGGTCCCCCCCCCCCGGCGATGGGGGTCCGCCAGCCGCCGGGGGGGCGTGGCGTGGCGGCGGCTGGCGGCCCCGGATCGCGGGGGGGCGGTCCCCCGCCCCCCGGCGATGGGGGTCCGCCAGCCGCCGGGGGGGCGTGGCGTGGCGGCGGCTGGCGGCCCCGGATCGCGGGGGGGCGGGTCCCCCGCCCCCCGGCGATGGGGGTCCGCCAGCCGCCGGGGGGCGTGGCGTGGCGGCGGCTGGCGGCCCCGGATCGCGGGGGGGCGGGTCCCCCGCCCCCCGATGGGGGTCCGCCAGCCGCCGGGGGGCGTGGCGTGGCGGCGGCTGGCGGCCCCGGATCGCGGGGGGGCGGGTCCCCCGCCCCCCGGCGATGGGGTCCGCCAGCCGCCGGGGGGGCGTGGCGTGGCGGCGGCTGGCGGCCCCGGATCGCGGGGGGCGGGTCCCCCGCCCCCCGGCGATGGGGGTCCGCCAGCCGCCGGGGGGGCGTGGCGTGGCGGCGGCTGGCGGCCCCGGATCGCGGGGGGGCGGGTCCCCCGCCCCCCGGCGATGGGGGTCCGCCAGCCGCCGGGGGGGCGTGGCGTGGCGGCGGCTGGCGGCCCCGGATCGCGGGGGGGCGGGTCCCCCGCCCCCCGGCGATGGGGGTCCGCCAGCCGCCGGGGGGCGTGGCGTGGCGGCGGCTGGCGGCCCCGGATCGCGGGGGGGGGTCCCCCGCCCCCCGGCGATGGGGGTCCGCCAGCCGCCGGGGGGGCGTGGCGTGGCGGCGGCTGGCGGCCCCGGATCGCGGGGGCGGGTCCCCCGCCCCCCGGCGATGGGGGTCCGCCAGCCGCCGGGGGGCGTGGCGTGGCGGCGGCTGGCGGCCCCGGATCGCGGGGGGGGGGTCCCCCGCCCCCCGGCGATGGGGGTCCGCCAGCCGCCGGGGGGGCGTGGCGTGGCGGCGGCTGGCGGCCCCGGATCGCGGGGGGGCGGGTCCCCCGCCCCCCGGCGATGGGGGTCCGCCAGCCGCCGGGGGGCGTGGCGTGGCGGCGGCTGGCGGCCCCGGATCGCGGGGGGGCGGGTCCCCCGCCCCCGGCGATGGGGGTCCGCCAGCCGCCGGGGGGGCGTGGCGTGGCGGCGGCTGGCGGCCCCGGATCGCGGGGGGGCGGGTCCCCCGCCCCCCGGCGATGGGGGTCCGCCAGCCGCCGGGGGGCGTGGCGTGGCGGCGGCTGGCGGCCCCGGATCGCGGGGGGGCGGGTCCCCCGCCCCCCGGCGATGGGGGTCCGCCAGCCGCCGGGGGGCGTGGCGTGGCGGCGGCTGGCGGCCCCGGATCGCGGGGGGGCGGGTCCCCCGCCCCCGGCGATGGGGGTCCGCCAGCCGCCGGGGGGGCGTGGCGTGGCGGCGGCTGGCGGCCCCGGATCGCGGGGGGGCGGGGATGGCGGCGGCTGGCGGCCCCGGATCCCGGGGGGGCGGGAACCCCGCCGCACGGCGATGGAGGCTCCCAGTCGTGGGGGCCGTGTTGTGGCATCCTCTTGGGGCCCACAGGTAGGTGGACACTGCCTGTGGTATTCTGAGTAATAATATAGTTATTACACATCAATAATCGATTTTAATAATTCTCAATGGTACTAATAATAGATTCCATTGTTAATTTTCATTATTTTAAGTACCTGATTATACAATCTTAGTATTAATTATTAATATTAGTGTTAATGAACAATATTATTTGTCCCTATTACTAATCATAATTTTCTACCTGCATCACTTTGCATTGATTTAAGAAACATTCATGGCGGATATCATTATTTGAATATTCATGGTGATATTAATATTAATTACCATTCCAAATCGTTAACATTTTAATCCACCCTAACTTTTTACGAAGTTGATTGTGATCATTAATATCGATTATTAGTATTAATATTTAATATATTTACTAATATTAATAATTAATTGACTGTTGCTGATATGCACCAGGGGGAGGATGTTACTAACTCAAACATCAAAAAGATGTTCACTCACCCATGATATTGCTTCAAATTTCCGTCCAAGAAAGGAATATAGACAGGCAATATTGCTGGGAGTAGACACACACCTGGGATAATGTAATTAATCTTCAGGAGGAAGATTGGGATATGATTCTCAATATAGACGTGGCGTGGCGGCGGCTGGCGGCCCCGGATCGCGGGGGGGCGGGTCCCCCGCCCCCCGGCGATGGGGGTCCGCCAGCCGCCGGGGGGGCGTGGCGTGGCGGCGGCTGGCGGCCCCGGATCGCGGGGGGGCGGGTCCCCCGCCCCCGGCGATGGGGGTCCGCCAGCCGCCGGGGGGGCGTGGCGTGGCGGCGGCTGGCGGCCCCGGATCGCGGGGGGGCGGGTCCCCCGCCCCCCGGCGATGGGGGTCCGCCAGCCGCCGGGGGGGCGTGGCGTGGCGGCGGCTGGCGGCCCCGGATCGCGGGGGGGCGGGTCCCCCGCCCCCCGGCGATGGGGGTCCGCCAGCCGCCGGGGGGGCGTGGCGTGGCGGCGGCTGGCGGCCCGGATCGCGGGGGGGCGGGTCCCCCGCCCCCCGGCGATGGGGGTCCGCCAGCCGCCGGGGGGGTGGCGTGGCGGCGGCTGGCGGCCCCGGATCGCGGGGGGCGGGTCCCCCGCCCCCCGGCGATGGGGGTCCGCCAGCCGCCGGGGGGCGTGGCGTGGCGGCGGCTGGCGGCCCCGGATCGCGGGGGGGGGTCCCCCGCCCCCCGGCGATGGGGGTCCGCCAGCCGCCGGGGGGGCGTGGCGTGGCGGCGCTGGCGGCCCCGGATCGCGGGGGGGCGGGTCCCCCGCCCCCCGGCGATGGGGTCCGCCAGCCGCCGGGGGGCGTGGTGGCGGCGGCTGGCGGCCCCGGATCGCGGGGGGGCGGGTCCCCCGCCCCCCGGCGATGGGGGTCCGCCAGCCGCCGGGGGGCGTGGCGTGGCGGCGGCTGGCGGCCCCGGATCGCGGGGGGGCGGTCCCCCGCCCCCCGGCGATGGGGGTCCGCCAGCCGCCGGGGGGCGTGGCGTGGCGGCGGCTGGCGGCCCCGGATCGCGGGGGGGCGGGGATGGCGGCGGCTGGCGGCCCCGGATCCGGGGGGGCGGGAACCCCCGCCACGGCGATGGAGGCTCCCAGTCGTGGGGGCCGTGTTGTGGCATCCTCTTGGGGCCCACAGGTAGGTGGACACTGCCTGTGGTATTCTGAGTAATAATATAGTTATTACACATCAATAATCGATTTTAATAATTCTCAATGGTACTAATAATAGGATTCCATTGTTAATTTTCATTATTTTAAGTACCTGATTATACAATCTTAGTATTAATTATTATATTAGTGTTAATGAACAATATTATTTGTCCCTATTACTAATCATAATTTTCTTACCTGCATCACTTTGCATTGATTTAAGAAACATTCATGGCGGATATCATTATTTGAATATTCATGGTGATATTAATATTAATTACCATTCCAAATCGTTAACATTTTAATCCACCCTAACTTTTTACGAAGTTGATTGTGATCATTAATATCGATTATTAGTATTAATATTTAATATATTTACTAATATTAATAATTAATTGACTGTTGCTGATATGCACCAGGGGGAGGATGTTACTAATCAAACATCAACATCAAAAAAGATGTTCACTCACCCAATGATATTGCTTCAAATTTCCGTCCAAGAAGGGAATATAGACAGGCCATATTGCTGGGAGTAGACACACACCTGGGATAATGTAATTAAGCTTCAGGAGGAAGATTGCGATATGATTCCCAATATATACGTGGCGTGGCTGCGGCTGGCGGCCCCGGATCGCCTGGGGGGCGGGTTCCCCGTCCCCCGGCGATGACAGTCCGCCAGCCGCCCGGCGGCGTGGCCTGGCTGCGGCTGGGAGCCCCGGATCGCGGGGGGGCGGGTCCCCCGCCCCCCGGCGATGGGGGTCCGCCAGCCGCCGGGGGGGCGTGGCGTGGCGGCGGCTGGCGGCCCCGGATCGCGGGGGGCGGGTCCCCCGCCCCCCGGCGATGGGGGTCCGCCAGCCGCCGGGGGGGCGTGGCGTGGCGGCGGCTGGCGGCCCCGGATCGCGGGGGGCGGGTCCCCCGCCCCCCGGCGATGGGGGTCCGCCAGCCGCCGGGGGGGCGTGGCGTGGCGGCGGCTGGCGGCCCCGGATCGCGGGGGGCGGGTCCCCGCCCCCCGGCGATGGGGGTCCGCCAGCCGCCGGGGGGGCGTGGCGTGGCGGCGGCTGGCGGCCCCGGATCGCGGGGGGGCGGGTCCCCCGCCCCCCGGCGATGGGGGTCCGCCAGCCGCCGGGGGGGCGTGGCGTGGCGGCGGCTGGCGGCCCCGGATCGCGGGGGGGGGTCCCCCGCCCCCCGGCGATGGGGGTCCGCCAGCCGCCGGGGGGGCGTGGCGTGGCGGCGGCTGGCGGCCCCGGATCGCGGGGGGCGGGTCCCCCGCCCCCCGGCGATGGGGGTCCGCCAGCCGCCGGGGGGGCGTGGCGTGGCGGCGGCTGGCGGCCCCGGATCGCGGGGGGGCGGGTCCCCCGCCCCCCGGCGATGGGGGTCCGCCAGCCGCCGGGGGGCGTGGCGTGGCGGCGGCTGGCGGCCCCGGATCGCGGGGGGGCGGGTCCCCCGCCCCCCGGCGATGGGGGTCCGCCAGCCGCCGGGGGGGCGTGGCGTGGCGGCGGCTGGCGGCCCCGGATCGCGGGGGGCGGGTCCCCCCCCGCCCGGCGATGGGGGTCCGCCAGCCGCCGGGGGGGCGTGGCGTGGCGGCGGCTGGCGGCCCCGGATCGCGGGGGGCGGGTCCCCCGCCCCCCGGCGATGGGGGTCCGCCAGCCGCCGGGGGGCGTGGCGTGGCGGCGGCTGGCGGCCCCGGATCGCGGGGGGGCGGGTCCCCCGCCCCCGGCGATGGGGGTCCGCCAGCCGCCGGGGGGGCGTGGCGTGGCGGCGGCTGGCGGCCCCGGATCGCGGGGGGGCGGGTCCCCCGCCCCCGGCGATGGGGGTCCGCCAGCCGCCGGGGGGGCGTGCGTGGCGGCGGCTGGCGGCCCCGGATCGAGGGGGGCGGGGTGGCGGCGGCTGGCGGCCCCGATCCCGGGGGCGGGAACCCCGCCGCACGGCGATGGAGGCTCCCAGTCGTGGGGGCCGTGTTGTGGCATCCTCTTGGGGCCCACAGGTAGGTGGACACTGCCTGTGGTATTCTGAGTAAAATATAGTTATTACACATCAATAATCGATTTTAATAATTCTCAATGGTACTAATAATAGGATTCCATTGTTAATTTTCATTATTTTAAGTACCTGATATACAATCTTAGTATTAATTATTAATATTAGTGTTAATGAACAATATTATTTGTCCCTATTACTAATCATAATTTTCTTACCTGCATCACTTTGCATTGATTTAAGAAACATTCATGGCGGATATCATTATGAATATTCATGGTGATATTAATATTAATTACCATTCCAAATCGTTAACATTTTAATCCACCCTAACTTTTTACGAAGTTGATTGTGATCATTAATATCGATTATTAGTATTAATATTTTAATATATTTACTAATATTAATAATTAATTGACTGTTGCTGATATGCACCAGGGGGAGGATGTTACTAACTCAAACATCAAAAAAGATGTTCACTCACCCAATGATATTGCTTCAAATTCCGTCCAAGAAAGGAATATAGACAGGCAATATTGCTGGAGTAGACACACACCTGGGATAATGTAATTACTTCAGGAGGAAGATTGGGATATGATTCTCAATATAGACGTGGCGTGGCGCGGCTGGCGGCCCCGGATCGCGGGGGGGCGGGTCCCCCGCCCCCCGGCGATGGGGGTCCGCCAGCCGCCGGGGGGGCGTGGCGTGGCGGCGGCTGGCGGCCCCGGATCGCGGGGGGGCGGGTCCCCCGCCCCCCGGCGATGGGGGTCCGCCAGCCGCCGGGGGGGCGTGGCGTGGCGGCGGCTGGCGGCCCCGGATCGCGGGGGGGCGGGTCCCCCGCCCCCCGGCGATGGGGTCCGCCAGCCGCCGGGGGGGCGTGGCGTGGCGGCGGCTGGCGGCCCCGGATCGCGGGGGGGCGGGTCCCCCGCCCCCCGGCGATGGGGGTCCGCCAGCCGCCGGGGGGCGTGGAGTGGCGGCGGCTGGCGGCCCCGGATCGCGGGGGGGCGGGTCCCCCGCCCCCCGGCGATGGGGGTCCGCCAGCCGCCGGGGCGTGGCGTGGCGGCGGCTGGCGGCCCCGGATCGCGGGGGGGCGGGTCCCCGCCCCCGGCGATGGGGGTCCGCCAGCCGCCGGGGGGGCGTGGCGTGGCGGCGGCTGGCGGCCCCGGATCGCGGGGGGGCGGGTCCCCCGCCCCCCGGCGATGGGGGTCCGCCAGCCGCCGGGGGGGGCGTGCGTGGCGGCGGCTGGCGGCCCCGGATCGCGGGGGGGCGGGGATGGCGGCGGCTGCGGCCCCGGATCCCGGGGGGGCGGGAACCCCGCCGCACGGCGATGGAGGCTCCCAGTCGTGGGGGCCGTGTTGTGGCATCCTCTTGGGGCCCACAGGTAGGTGGACACTGCCTGTGGTATTCTGAGTAATAATATAGTTATTACACATCAATAATCGATTTTAATAATTCTCAATGGTACTAATAATAGGATTCCATTGTTAATTTTCATTATTTTAAGTACCTGATTATACAATCTTAGTATTAATTATTAATATTAGTGTTAATGAACAATATTATTGTCCCTATTACTAATCATAATTTTCTTACCTGCATCACTTTGCATTGATTTAAGAAACATTCATGGCGGATATCATTATTTGAATATTCATGGTGATATTAATATTAATTACCATTCCAAATCGTTAACATTTTAATCCACCCTAACTTTTTACGAAGTTGATTGTGATCATTAATATCGATTATTAGTATTAATATTTAATATATTTACTAATATTAATAATTAATTGACTGTTGCTGATACCAGGGGGAGGATGTTACTAACTCAAACATCAAAAAGATGTTCACTCACCCAATGATATTGCTTCAAATTTCCGTCCAAGAAGGAATATAGACAGGCAATATTGCTGGGAGTAGACACACACCTGGGATAATGTAATTAATCTTCAGGAGGAAGATTGGATATGATTCTCAATATAGACGTGGCGTGGCGGCGGCTGGCGGCCCCGGATCGCGGGGGGGCGGGTCCCCCGCCCCCGGCGATGGGGGTCCGCCAGCCGCCGGGGGGGCGTGGCGTGGCGGCGGCTGGCGGCCCCGGATCGCGGGGGGGCGGGTCCCCCGCCCCCGGCGATGGGGGTCCGCCAGCCGCCGGGGGGGCGTGGCGTGGCGGCGGCTGGCGGCCCCGGATCGCGGGGGGGCGGGTCCCCCGCCCCCCGGCGATGGGGGTCCGCCAGCCGCCGGGGGG
>NW_022143283.1:0-2058 GCF_007565055.1 Rhinopithecus roxellana
AAACAGTGCTGAGTGGGAAGTGAGCAAAATGAGGAGGCAGCTATTCCTAGGATCCTCTGGCAAGCATAAGCCAAAAGCTGAGGCTTTAGCACAGTTGTTTTCAACCTTGGTTGCACACTGCAATTCACGTGGAGAGTTTAAAAATGTGGTTGCCTGGATCTAACCACGGTTCTGCTTTGACTGTTCTGGGTGTCCTGGTGCTAGTGAATTGTCTCAGTGTCCCCAAGTGGCTGTAATGTGTAATCATGGTTGAGAACTGCTTGAACAATTTAAATGATAAGAATGCAAGCCTTTTACAATATTTAATTTTAAAATGTTATAATTGTGGTTTCAGAATGATAATATTACAATAATAATAAATACATAGTTACACTGGAAAATATGAAATAAAGATTCCCATGTAAGAAATCGAGACGATTGTCTTTTTCAAAGAGAAAGGAAATGGGAAAACACAGTGGTAAAGCCGAGGCCACCACAGTTTGTGTCCGGCTTGAAGCTAAACTGCCAGCAAGGCCAGAGCAAGGTATGGATTAAAGCTAAGTAAGTGTCTGTGAGCCCAGGGCTGATTCAGCAGTGGAGCCTCCTCTACAGAAGACAGCCACAACCCAGGATCAGAATGGAAGGATGGCACAAACTCAACAAATCCAATAATTGGCACTGAGGGAACAGAAAAAATGGAAGAGGCTGAAACAGACATTAAGATAATATTTCCCCAGAGAGACAAAGGAGTGATAAAGGATGAAATTGTGTCTATTACAAAAGAATAGAAGACTGCCCAAGAAAGATGGCATTTTGAAGGCAAGGATCTCCTTTCACTTCCTCCTGAGACTTCATTAAAACAACAACATAAAAGGTGAACAAATTGTGGTATATCCATCAAGGGGCTTTTACTCAGCAAGGAAAAGTCAAGAACATGGATGGGTCTCAGAAATAGTATGCTGAGTTAAAGAAGCCAGACCCAAAGGGGTACAGCTTGTATGAGTCCATTTGTATGAAATCCTAGAACAGGAAGACGAATGTATAGTAACTGAAAGCATATCAATGTCTGCATGGGGCCAAGGGATGAAGAGGAGATCAACTGGAAACCTTTTGGGGTGTGTTATAGGTTCTATATCTTGATTGAGGTGGTAGCTAGCCCTGATCTCTGATTTTTACATATAAGAAACCTGGGATGAGGAAAGTTGAATGAGTCGTCAAAAGTGAGGTTAGCTTATTAATCAGAGAGAAGATATTCACACCTGATTATCAGTAATAGATGGTTTCCATTATGCTGTATATGGGTCAATAGGAAAAGTGCTTCTCCCCAAGCGCTTGACAAAACCCTGACCCAGCCATAAACATCCTCTTATACAAGTATAAAGCATAGGTGTGAAAGTATAACCATTCTGCATTCCAGCCACCTACTTCTACACATGGTTGACATTCTCACATGTCCCTTTACCCTGACTTGTTCGTGTTTATATTTATAAATGAAAACGTAGTTTTTCATTAATATTTTTCTTCTGGGAATCATACTGTAATATACAGTTTTATAACCTGACTTTGTTTTTCTTTCCCTTTGTATTGTGTGGTGTGACGAGTATTCTGCCTTGCTGCTTATAGTCTGCCACTTAAACCTGAAACATTTCTTGCATAATAATACATTTTTTTCCTCAAGATTGGAAACAGGAACTTAAGCTCCCTGCTGAATCCTTCCACATAACCTGTTTCATGCTCTGAGCTTTCAGTTTTGGTTCCCTTAATCCATATGTCAGATGATTCCCCACTGGAGCCGGGGCTGCCCTGTTTTACTACTGCCGCGTTGTAAAATACATTAATAGCTGACGTGGCAACTGGATGCCACTCACTCATCTCTTGTCATTTACAGGAGGACTAATAACAACGAATGCAACTAACATGTCTTTCTCCCTCGATAAACGCCAGATGTTGTACTAAGTTCTCGACGTAGTAGTAGACAACTTATTTATAGTGCTTGTTAGGTCACGGGCATTTCTCCTGGTGCTTTTCACATATTTCCATGTGTTAACTCACTTAATTTTTTTTTTTTTTTTTTTTTTT
>NW_022143284.1:0-39917 GCF_007565055.1 Rhinopithecus roxellana
AAATAACCATAGAGGAGGAAGTAAAAGGAAATGATGTAATCCCTTTCAGGAAAGGATATGTTGAAATTCTGTTTAAGTCATTTGGCTTTCGCTGGAGTAATTCTTTACATCTTAAAAATTAAATGATAGATTAGTAAAAATTCTTAATAATTTTCCAATTCTACTGGATCAACGCATATTGAGGGTCAGGTTTGGTCAGGTGTAGGCCAGGCAGTGGGATAAGGCAGAAGCATCGGGGTTAGGTTCATACATTTAGAGTCTAGCTGCCTCCATGCAGTAGGGGTCCACTCACTAGCTGTGTGACTGTGGGACGTTACCATACCTCTCTGGCCCCAGCTTCTTCATATGCAGAATGGAGATGTAATACCTAACTCGCTGGATGATTGTGTGGCTTGTATTAAATCATTCATTTAATCGATACTTTTTTTTTTTTCTTTCTTTCTTTAATATCTACTGTGCCCCAGTGCACACAGATAAGAAGAATCCCCAGCCTTGTGAAACTGACCTCGTTCAATGCTGGCAACACCCCCTTCTTCACTTTTTAAAGATAAGGAAATTGAGGCCCAAAGAAATTGTGTTTAGCTTTAAGAGGCAAAACGAGAACTAATAATACCTTGTTTTCACTGTATAGGATGATTTCACTTCTGAGTTTTAGACTTCATAATAGTTTATCTGACTGTAACCCCTCATAAGTCAAAGAGCATCTATTTAGAGAGATACCGTGTTTGGGAGGCCGAGACGGGCGGATCACGAGGTCAGGAGATCGAGACCATCCTGGCTAATACGGTGAAACCCGTCTCTGCTTAAAAATACAAAAAACTAGCCGGGCGACGAGACGGGCGCCTGTAGTCCCAGCTACTCGGGAGGCTGAGGCAGGAGAATGGCGTAAACCCGGGAGGCGGAGCTTGCAGTGAGCTGAGATCCGGCCACTGCACTCCACCCTGGGTGGCAGAGCAAGACTCCGTCTCAAAAAAAAAAAAAAAAAAGAGAGATACCGTGTTTGACTCTAACTAGAGAGTCAACTGCCCTAGGCTACAGGGAGCCTGAAAAAACCAGGGCAACGTATTTTCAGAGACTAATAGTGTAATTTCCCACTGAACTTTGCTCTGGGGTGTCAGGGAATTTTTAGAATATGTTGTTCCCAGGAAGGGTGGGAGCAACTTGCATTTCTAAATCAACCCTGGAGATATGCCAGCTTGTTTGAATAATATCTATTTCAGAAAAATGTGTCTAGCTTCCCAATCAAAGAACTGTCCCTTTCACCTCTGCACCCCACCAAGGACTGGACCACCTCCTCAAAGAGCAGACGTGTCTTTAGAACAGACTGTAGGCTTGGAGCCTTGTAAAATGTACATGGAGGTTTCACAATCAAGCACACGGAATCCAGTTGAAGGCAGCTAAACTTTGTGTTGATTTGGTGAGGAGAAACAAAATCCTATGTTTTTGTTGTTACTGATCCCCGTAGTGGTAGCCTGTCAGTAATCAGCATAGTTCTGCTGGACTTTAAATAAGTCAAACACTGGCTTTTCAGGAAGTATATTTGTAAGCATCTTAAGTACAAAGATTTTTTTCTGTCCTTGTCTTGAAGTCCTCACAGGTCTAGCACAGTCCCTTGCATATGGTAGATGCTCAGTAAATGTTTGTTTAGCAAATGGGATATCCAATGTCAGATATATCCTCTTCCTGAGAAGGTTTTCTGTGAATGTTGACATCTGCTTTCTGGATTCAAGATTGAGGGTTGGACTGAGATTATTGTGTTCTAAATCACATATTGATACCATTTACTAATCTTTTTTTCTTTTAATAGATTAGTGTGATCTCAGCTCAAGGCAAAGGTGGGATATCATGGCATCTATCTGGGTAAGTAAAAATTAAGCCTTCACAACACAGTAACATATATGAGTCAAACCAAAACACAGAAAGTCAAGATAGCAAGAAAAATTTTGTGAAAGTTGTTAAGTTTATCTGGCAAAATTAACATTCCAGAAAAGCCAGAGGATGTCAAAAATAATAAAATATTTTTTAAGATGCATTGTAAAGTTACATAGTTAAAATAATTTATGATGACACCAAGCAGAAAGGTCAAAATCTGATAATAAATTTAGTATATAATTTGGGAATTTATTATATGAAAAAGATGACATATTGGAGAAGAAGAGATGGGTTATTCAATAAATGTTAGGAAAACTTCTAGCTGTTTGGGTAAAAAGTAAATCTGTATTCCTTTTCTGCCTTACAATAAAATAAATTCCATGTGGATAAAATACAGAAATGAAGAAAATGAAATATGAATGGGCTGGGTGTGGTGGCTTACACCTGTAATGCTAGCACTTTGGGAGGCCTAAGTGGGTGGATCACCTAAAGCCAGGAGTTCGAGACCAGCCTGGCCAACATGGTGAAACCCTGTCTCTACTAGAAATACCAGCATAGCCCGGTGTGATGGCACATGCCTGTAATCCCAGCTACTCAGGAGGCTGAGGCAGGAGAATCCCCTGAACCTGGAAGGTGGAGGTTGCAGTGAGCTGAGATCACACCACTGCACTCCAGCCTGGGAAACAGAGTGAGAATCCATCTCAAAAAAAAAAGAAAAAGAAATATGAATGGATTGAAGAATAATCTTGGAGTGGGGAAGGCACTTACAACTGTGACACAAAACCAAAGGCCTAAAAGAAAAATATTGATCTATTTTAACTACATACAAGTTTATAATTATGACAGCCAACAATCCCATTGGTAGAGGCAGAAGACAGCTCACAGGGCAAAAATATTTGCAGCACATTAGGCAAAAGACTTTTTCCTTAACATGCAAATAACTTGAATAAATCAGTTAAAAAAATGAACTTGACAGAAAAAATTGTAAGGGACATAAACAGGACATAAAAATAATTATAAGTGTCCAATAACATCAAAAGGTGCGACAAGATCAGACATGGTGGCTCACACCTATAATCCCAGCATTTTGGGAGGCCAAGGTGGGAGGATCATTTGAGCCCAGAAGTTCAAGACCAGCATGGGTAATATGGCAAGACCCAGTCTCTTAAAAAACAAAATAAAACAAAACAAAACCTAAAAATCAGCTGAACGTGGTAGGGCATACCCATGGTCCTAGCTACTCAGGAGGCTCAGGTGGGAGGATCGTTTAAGCCCAAGAGGTGGAGGCTGCAGTGAGCCATGTTCATGCCACTGTATTCCAGCTTGGGTGACAGAGTGAGACCGTATCTATTTTTTTTTAATCCTGCATCTCACTCAGAATTGAAGAAACAAAAATATCATGATGAGAAACCCTTTTCTACCTAAAAGATTGGTGAAGGTTAAAAAAAAAAAAGTAATGTAGAGGATGTGGGCAAGGTGATATTTTTATTATCTGTTCATAGGGGAGTAAATTTGGTACACTTTTGGATGGTATTTTGACAATATCTATCAGTCCTTGAATGCACACGTCCTTTAAACCCAGTAATTCCACTTGTGGGTATGTATCTTATAGATAAACTTGCATAAGGTTGAAAAAATAGGGGCCCAGCTACATTTGTTTGTATTAATGAAAACATGTAGACAGCATAAATGTCCATCGATAGGGTAGGAATAAGCAAATTACTCATTTATAACTTATAGGCATTTTTATGTGATCATTAAAACGAATGTGCAAAAAGTGGATCAGTTGTATGTGAACTGACATTTTAAAAAGTCCCAAGATATAACAATTTTAAAAATTGCCAGGTGCGGTGGCTCACACCTGTAAGCCCAGCACTTTGGGAGGCCAAGGCGGGTGGATCATGAGGTCAGGAGATTGAGACCATCCTGGCTTTAGTAGAGACGGGTGAAACCCCGTCTCTACTAAATATATATATTAAAAAAAAAAAACATTAGCCGGGCACAGTGGCGGGCGCCTGTAGTCCCAGGTACTCGGGAGGCTGAGGCAGGAGAATGGCGTGAACCCGGGAGGTGGAGCTTGCAGTGAGCGGAGATAGCGCCACTGCAGTCTGGCCTGGGCGAAAGAGTGAGACTTCCGTCTAAAAAAAAAAAAGTAAAAAAACAACTTAGCGAATAATATGCACAGAGGGGTTCTGTTTAAAAGAAAGAACAAAGAAAATACAAAATATACAGAAAGACTATTACATGAAAACTCTGTGGAAAGGTAGAATAGTGAGAAAGAGCACTTTTACTTTTCAATATATCACCTTTTGTACTGTTTGAATTTTTTTTAATCATGAGCATACATTATATTTTATAAGTAAGGGACAGTGCAAGTTTAAAGAAAAGCCTGTGTAGAGATGTGACCATCCCTTGGCCTGGGCAGTATGGATGGAAGGTGTGCTGTTGGAAGGCTTTGTTTGACCCAAATTACTCCCTTCCCACTGGCTAGGCTAATCTCTCATCTTTCATCTGAAATCCCTGCTGCTTTTATGAACATCTCATAGAGTGAGGTGAACATCTCTCCAAAATGCTGGTGTTAAAAAAAAAAGTCTCCTGTAATCCCAGCACTTTGGGAGGTCGAGACGGGTGGATCACGAGGTCAGGAGATCGAGACCATCCTGGCTAACACCGTGAAACCCCGTCTCTACTAAAAAATACAAAAACTAGCCGGGCGAGGTGGCGGGCGCCTATAGTCCCAGCTACTCGGGAGGCTGAGGCAGGAGAATGGCGTAAACCCGGAAGGCAGAGCTTGCCGTGAGCTGAGATCCGGCCACTGCACTCCAGCCTGGGCGATAGAGCGAGATTCCGTCTCAAAAAAAAAAAAAAAAAGTCTCCCTCTGGCCCTTGCCCATGAGTAAACTGACATGAAATTAGTTGAGCAGGCTCTCCCTGACACCTTCAAAGGCGTGGCACGTTTCTGAAGGGCTAGGAGAGACCCAGGTGAGTGTGATCAAGGGTGTATTCATTTCCTATTGCAGCTGTGACAAATTGCCATAAATTTAGCAATGTAAAACAACACCTATTTATTATCTCACAGTTCTGTATGTTAGAAGCCTGAAATGGGTCTCACAGCACTAAAATGAAGGCGTTGTTGGGACTGTGTGCCTTTCTGGAGGACTTTGGGAAGAACCTCTTCCAAGCCCGTTTAGGTTGTTGGTAGAATTTAGTTCCTTGTAGTTGTAGAATTGAGTCCTTAGTCCTTGCTGGCTGCCAGCAGAAGCTGTCTTTGGCTCCTGCAGGCCTCTGCCTGTCGTTGTACATGGCCCCTACATCTCAGAACCAGCAATAATGCATCAAATCTTTCTTATGCTTGGAATCTCTTTTCAGCCTTTCTCTTCTCCTTCCAGCTGAATATATTTCTCTGCTTTTAAGGGCGTGTGATTAAATTGGGCCCACCTGGATAACGCGGGCTAATCCCTGTGTTTTAAGGTCTGGAACCTTAATTACATTTGCAAAGTCCCTTTCATCATGAAACACAATACATTGACAATTTCCATGGATTATGGTGTATACATTTTAGGAGGCTGTTGTTCTGCCTACTACAGGGGCTAGGAGTATGGCTACATCAGGGATGGTAGCGTTTGGCATCAGATAGCAGGAAAGAGGTGGGGAGGGGTCACAAAGGGGAGGCTAACCTGAGCCTGGAGAGCAAACCCTCACATAGAGAAAGAGTCCCTAGCCAGAGAAGGGCTCCTGCTGTCCCTGGGTTTTTGTTTTGTTTTGTTTTCCTATTTACCTCCTCTCCCTCTATTAAAGAACTAATATATGTGAGTGAGATCTCAGAGAGCAACGATTAAGAACAACTCAGACCGCTAGGAAAACAAGATAGCGATTCTCAAAAAATTTAAACTAGAACTACCACATGCTCCAGCAATCCCATTTCTGGATATATATCCAAAGGAAATGAAAGCAGGATCTTAAAGAAAGATATCTGTACACCCATGTTCACTGCAGTACTTTTTACAATAGCCAAGAGGTGGAAACAGTCCAGTTTCCATGGACAAGAGTGAATAAACAAAATGCGGTACGTACACACAATGGAATATTATTCAGTCTTTTAAAAACACATGTTGTGTGACAGGAAGAAACCCCTGTCACATGCTACTATATGGACGAGCCTTGAGCCCATTATGTTAAGTGAAATAAGTCAGTCCCAAAGAGACAAAATGCTGTATGATTCCATTGATACGAGGTATCCAAAGCAGTCAAATTCATAGGAACAGAAGGCAGACTGGTCATTAGGAATGAATAAGGAAAGATAAAAAGAGGAGTTGTTTAATACGTAGAGTTTCAGTTCTGAAAGATGAAAAAGTTCTGAAGATGTTTCAAAACAATGTGAATATTCTAACCACTACTGAACCTTACACTTAGAAATGGTTAAGATGGTAAAAACCTTCAGATTTCCAATTGTAAATATTCTTATCACAAAGTTTTATGTGTTCTTTTTTTCTCTCTACCACACTTAAAAGCACATACACACTCAAACATAAATAAGGCAATCAAGTCCTTGCATTTCTACAAAACTGTATACGTGGTTATGTGTATGATTAGTTTATGACAGTGGTATGATCAAGGGAGAAGTCATTAGTTGCAATTTCAGTGTATTACCATTGAAGATGAAAAATGGCTGGTTTCTTAGGTCTTTTATATTCTATCCAGGGGTGTTGCAACCCTACCATTGTTTCAGATGAATCAACAGTCTGTGTTGCATTAGCATTTGCTTGCAAATTTTGAAATCTACCACTTCACCCTTGATGAAAGGGTCCGATATCTTATTGGTCTGTACTCCTTGGACTCAGGGTCCCTTGTCATATGTTGCCTGTAGGTCCATAGCAAGCACTCAGGAAGCCCACCAATTAGAATGTCTTAGAACATTAGCCGGGCGAGGTGGCGGGCGCCTGTAGTCCCAGCTACTCGGAAGGCTGAGGCAGGAGAATGGCGTGAACCCGGGAGGCGGAGCTTGCAGTGAGCTGTGATCCGACCACTGCACTCCAGTCTGGGCCACAGAGCCAGACTCCGTCTCAAAAAAAAAAAAAAAAAAAAAAAGTGCTGGGATTACTGGTATGAGCCACCACACCCAGTGGTGCTAGAATTTTTTAAAATTAACTCACAATCATTGTAATCACCATGAATTGTTATTAACATCCTAACTTGGTATCTATTCTCCTTTCACCACTCCAAACTCCAGTTTACAAAATGAGGAAGGGGAATATAGAGGCACTCTGCAACCAAGGGATAAGAGAAGTTTTTGAAAACATATTACCTAAATACAATGCCTACTAACTGTTTTGAAGTTCATCCAAAACAGTTAAACAATTAAAGCAGCAAGTACCTAGTTGGACAGGCTCTGCTGGGAGCAAAATGAAGCCAGTCTAACCACAGTCTTAACTCTCCCTTTCAGAACTCCCTAATCGTTTAAAAGGTAGGCTCTTGAGCAAATTGCTTAGTCCTTCTCTACTTCAGTTTCCTCATCTATAAAACAGGTATGGTAATAGTGCCTATCTCATCTAGGGTTGTAAGCATTAAGCCAGTTCATGTAAAATGTATTAGCAGTGCCTGGCATGGAGTGAGCACTCAATAAATGTTAGTTTTAATCAGCATGATTTCAATATATTAATTTTATTCTAAAATGTATTTTTTGCCAAATAATATCGCTGCAACTGTTTTTGTAGAGGGGCTTCTGCCTATTTCCTGGGCCTGATTTTATTACACATGAGTAGCCCCCTCTCCCCATTGGAATGGTTCTTTCAGCCATCTAAAAGAAATGCCATATCCTCAATCAAATTCCTTCTGACCACTCTTATTTTCAATATTTTATAATATTTTAAACACATATATATTTCTAAAGACATAAAAATCCTCCCTTTCTACTCCTAGTGGGCATACTGGAATACATTTCTGACACTGACTACCCAACGTTAGCGTCAGATTCCACAGCATTAAGGGCTTAGTCCTCCGCAAAACTGCCCTCACTTCAGATATCAGTTCAAGTCTCAGGAATCACCTGCACTCTGGCCAACTGGCTATAAATTTGGGGGTTTCCATGACCCTCCGAAATTAAAGAATTCCCTAGAATGATTCACAGAACTCACTGAAAGTGCTATCCTTATGAATGCAAGTTTATTATGTGGGATACACATGGGCAAGCTCTGGAAGGGTCCTGGACCCAGAGACTCCATGGCCTGTCCCTGTGGCATCAGGGCACCTCACCCTCCCTTTGTGTCAGTGTGTTCAATAGCCAGGAAGCTCCTCTGAGCCTCAGTGTCCAGAATTGTAATTGGAGTTCCGTTATGTAGGCACAATTGGTTGATGAAATTGTTTGCTACATGATTGAACTCAATCTCCAGCCCCTCTTTCATCCTCAGAGGTCCGACTGACCAGAGTTGCAACCCTGTGATTACAGGGCTAATTTTTCTGGAGACCAGCCATCATTCTAAGGCTATCTAAGAGTATGCCATGAGTCACCCCAATTGCATCACAAAGTCACTGCTATCACTCAGGAAATTCCAAGGGTTTTTGAAGCTCTGTGCCAAGAACCAGTGCAAAGACCAGATACATTCCGAATTGTACTACACATATATAACTCACATTAAGGCACACAGTTTCCAATATGTATTATTTTATTTTTGACTAACGTTATATTAAAAACAAGGTTATATTAGTTCCAATGACACTGGCTATTTATGTTGATCAGAAGCTCTGATTGTTAGACATATTTTTCATATATGGGAAAAATGGGAAAATGAATTAATGTTTGGTAATAAATAGATTGGCAAGACAGAATAATTTAAAACATGGGATCCATATAGAAGATATTGAAAAAGGGATCCGTGGTGGTAGAAGTGTGGGGGGAAGGCTACCAGGACGGACCCTTGCAGATGACTACTCCATGATCATGTGTTCATGGTGAGAGTTAGAAGGCACAGCCTCCCTTCCCTACCAAACTCTTCCACTCTGGAGGGAGCAAGATTGGTGCAGTTTGACACATGAGGACACAGTTGTCTCATTTCCACTGTTAACGCAGAGGAATGGCAGTGGTGGTAGGGCTGTTAGGAAAGGTGCAATGTGCTAACATGAGAGAGAATTTTGGGAAGATAATGCCTTTCAAATTCTGTCCCATGGAAGATACCAGCTCTGGACATTTGGATGCTGCTATTCCTGGGTTCAAAGAGTTTGCGAGTGTCCTGTCCAGTTTCATACTTCTTGCTTTGACACAGACGTCCCATTAGACCTTTCTTTCGTGGTGTAGTTGCTCTTCTTTGCTATGCAAATTTAAAACATGTGTGAGGAGAAACCTGTGTTCATGCATGTGAATGTGCTGAACTCCTCCTCTGGTCTCCCTCCATCTACCACATCCGGGAATGGAAGATCAAGATGGTGACTATTTTCACTGAAAGTCTTTTCACTTCCCAAGCAGAACAGGCATCTTCCCTGATTAGGTGCTGTTCCACTCTGCTGTGTGTTTTAAACCTATGTTCCCTGAAACTGCTTTAGGTAAATATTGACATTCAAACAGGTACACAAATGGTCTATTGCAGAAAGTTGATTTAAAACAGGTTAGACCTGGATTTCAAATCAAAACATTTAAGCTTTGTTTAATGTTTCCAAAGCCTGGAAAATGTCTCATCTGAGTGAGAGCAGAGAGGCTTCCTAGGAATGAGTGGAATGAACACTAAAAAGCTGTTCTTTGCCATTCTCTGACGTTAGCCCAACTGTGAAGGAGGGAGGGTCCCTCTTTTATATTTAATCATGATAAAGTGATAGTATGCAAAGCTAATGTTTAGCCATTGGAAGAGCCTGGTAAATCAGAGGTAAAGAGGAAAATAAAGCATTTTAGATCAGACAGCAAGGAATGTAAAGTGGAGAAGGTACGATTTGTTCTCTTCAAAGTCTATTTTTTTGGTGGATGTAAAGCAGTTAGATAAAAAAGAAGTATATAGAGTACTGAGCAATAAAGTGAATACACAGGTCTCACATGAATTATAAGAGAATAAATCAAAACAGGAGAAAATTCATCTATCCCTTCATTATTATCAGATCTTTGCTTCTTTCATTTGTAACTCTTTGTGTTTTATTCAGTACCTCATGTAGGTTCTGGAGGCATGTATCAATAGGAGTAGTGACAGTCCCATGTGAACAGGATTTAAGAAAGGTGAAGACTGCATTTGTAGAATTTTTAACATATGGCATGGAGCTCTGAAATGTCTGACAGTGGCATTTGAGAATTATTGAAAGAAAAGGATGCAGAACAAAAAGCATTTTTTATTCATTTATTCACTCAACTAATATTTACCACATATCTTTTATGTGCCAGATATTGGCTCTGGCAACACAGTAGAGAAAGAGAAATAAAAAAGCAGAGAGCCTACATTTTATTAGGGGAGACAGACAATAAATGAGAAATAAAGTACAGTATAAAAAACAGTTTTAAGTGCTCTGGGGAAAAGCAAAGGTGGATAATAAGTATGATGGGGTATGTGATTTTCTGCTCAGATTATAGTAGAAGTCAACGTGGCATGAGACGGTGAGCTGAGAGAATATCTTGGGAAAGAGCAGCCAGGCAGAGGGAATGACAAGTGTAAGCTCTGAGGCAGATGGGCAAGACACATTTGAATGCAATAGGAAGATTCCCACGAAGCAATAACAGGGGTACAAGATTACAAGAGGATTGCGGGAGGTATTATAGTCCTCTTTTATGATACTTTAATATCCTCCAAAGGCCACAGAGAGTCCCAAAAAGTCTTCACATGGACTGTTCAAGGAGTTTCCATTCTCTAGGTTTACTTTACATTAGGAAGCATTCTTAAATCTGCAGCAACTTCTTGTTAGGATTATCGCTTTTTAAAAAAACTCATAAATAACCCATAAAATAATGCATTTGCCATGATGTCCGGTAGACATCATTGACCTTAACCATTTATGTAAGAAAATTCTGCCCGGAATATTACAAACAGGAGACATCCCTGATCTCAGTCCCTCACAGGTTTCTCACCCTCATAGGAGTGAGGTGGATGGAATAAGCATCCCCAAATTCTGCAAAGCCAGTGCTGTGGTCTAAATGTCTGTGTTGCCCCGCCTCCCCCCCAACCTGCCCCTTATTCATAGGTTGAAATTCTGACCTTCAGGATGATTGTGTTGGGAGATGGGATCTTTGGGAGGTGATTGGATTAGGTGGGGATTATTTTCCTTTTGAAAGAGATTGGAGGGAACTTGGTCACGTCTTCTACAATGTGAGAACACAGCCAGAAGGTACTGTGTATATGAACCATAAAATGGAACTTCACTAGACACCGAATCTGCTGGCACCTTGATCTTGGATTTTTAGCCTCCAGAATGGTGAGAAATAAATTTTTGTTATTTATAAGACACCCAGTTTATGGCATTTTGTTATCAGCCTGGAATGCTAAGGCAGACAGCCACCGTTCTCTAGCCAAGGGCCATTTAAGAAGATGTGGATTCTGTACTTCAGTGAGCCAAATTCCCTATATTTCTTCATATATACCCAGGGAGATATAAATTCTCTATGTATTCCTGTTGGATTGCAGGACCCTTAGACAGAGGCAGCTCCTGCAGAAGTTAGACATGCACAGGGCCGAGTATGTGGCCAGAATAGCCACATTGGTCTTCAACTCTTTTATTTTTATTTTTATTTATTTATTTTTTTTGAGACGGAGTCTTGCTCTGTCTCCCAGGCTGGAGTGCAGTGGCCGGATCTCAGCTCACTGCAAGTTCCTCCTCCCGGGTTTACGCCATTCTCTCGCCTCAGCCTCCCAAGTAGCTGGGACTACAGGCGCCCGCCACATCGCCCGGCTAAGTTTTTGTATTTCTTTAGTAGAGACGGGGTTTCACCGTGTTAGCCAGGATGGTCTCGATCTCCTGACCTCGTGATCCGCCCGTCTCGGCCTCCCAAAGTGCTGGGATTACAGGCTTGAGCCACCGCGCCCGGCCAGTCTTCAACTCTTTTGTAACCCTTAGCCAAGAGGAGGATTTGCTCAAGAACTCTTAACTAGGTTAAGCACTTTACTTTGATTATAGAACAAAGAGATAATCCACAAATACTGGTACTAGATGACTCAAGAGAAGATGAATATAATTTTTTTATAATCTGCTTTAAACAAATACATGAAAATTATTCTGAGAAGATGTTTGTGTTGATAAGTCTCTGGGGAGGCCCCGTGTTTCCAGCTCATTCCATATAGTTGGGTTTGCTACCTTTGTCGGAGAAACCCTGAGCTCTTGGAGAGACAGGGAGAAATACATAACAGAATCACCAGACACAGTCATGCATTTCATGTCTCTGGTGTACTAGAAAACACTCAGCTTCTGAAATATCTCCCAAATCTCCCAGGATACAATGGGAACTTTGATTTCTAGACTATTGATATGTGAAGGAAGCAACTCATCAGGCAGCCAACTATCTAGTGTAGAGCTTGGAGAAAGTCCACACTGTGAGATGTCATTGTCTTGCTTTCATATTCTTACTTAGCAAACTAATTCACAGTTATGTATTAATCCCCTATCTGGGGACTGAGCACTAGGCTCCCAGCTGGATAAATAGGAGTGGGTGAAACAAATGTCTCTGCCTTTTGGAACTTTATTTTAGAGGAGGTGGAGAGATAGATATAAACAGGGAGAGGTATTACTCAATGCTGAGTGCCCTAACAATGGAGAGGTGGCTGAGATGCAGAATAACAGTAGAAGACCTACTCAGATCAAGTGCCAAAGAAGCCCTGTTAGAGAAGATGGCCTTTAAAGAGAGGACTGAAGGTAAAAACCATTCCAGGTAGAGAGAATAACACAAACCAAGGCATTAAGGTGGGAAAGAGTTCATTGTATACCAGCTTGACTTTCAAAGAACTGAAGTGTGGTGAGAACTCCACCTCTCATCTGGAGAGAGTGGCTCCAGATAGAGCCATGATGGGGGTTGGGCCAAACCACGCAGGGCCCTATGGACCAGTGTAAGGAGTTTGGACTCTATTCAGTGTGAAACAGGGGAGTGACAATATCTGACTTAGATCTTTTTTTTTTTTTTTGTCATTGTTGTTGTTGAGACGGAGTCTCACTCTGTTGCCCAGACCAGAGTGCAGAGGCACAATCTCAGCTCACTACAACCTCCGCCTCCTGGGTTCAAGCGATTCTCCTGCCCCAGCCTCCCGAGTAGCTAGGATTACAGGCTCCTGCCACCACGCCTGGCTAAATTTTGTATTTTTAGTAGTAGGGCGGAGTTTCATCATTTTGGCCAGGCTGGTCTCGAACTCCTGACCTCAGGTGATCCATCCGCATTGACCTCCCTCCCAAAGTGCAGAGATTATAGGTATGAGCCACCGCACCTGGCCTAACTTAGATCTTTAACAGATCCCTTGGCTGCTATGTGGGAAATGGCTGGAGACGGGCAGTAAGAAGTAGAGAGGGACATGACTCAGATGTTCAAGTACAGGAGAGCGATGATTGTGACTTGGACAAAAGCAGGAGCAAAGAAGCTGGGAAGGAGTGCACATGAGATTATCTTCTTAAAATAGTCTCAGCAGGCCTTGCTGATGGATGGAATTCAGAAGGAAAGGCAGGTGAAGGAATCAAAGGGGACTCCCAGGTTTCTGGTGGCTGATGGTTGGTCCTTTTCCAGGGATGGGGAAGATTGAGGAAACGCAGCAAATTGGGATGAGCACAGAAACTGGAGCCAGATTGCCTAGGTTCAAATCCTGGCTGGTGCCACAAGCTAGCTATGTGAACCTCAGCAAGTGTCTTAACCTCTCTGGACCCTCTTTCTCTTCTATAAAATCAGGGTATTAATTTATTATCTGCCTCATAGGGTGGTTTTGAGGATTAAATGATCAGGTATATGTAAAATACGAGTAAATACTATGTGAGTGTCAGATGGGGGAAGAAACAGCTTGGAGGAAACAGTGAGTTGGTATAATGAGATATCAAAACAAATACATGTAGGAGACATTGGAATATGCAAAGACCAGTGCTCAAAACGGAAGTCTGGGCTAGAGCTATAATGTGGGATTTGTCTGTATACAGAAGAGGGAGTGGAAGAAATAACCCACAGCAGATTAGAGGGAAAGAAAAAGAGAGCCACTTTCTACTTTAGAAGTGCCTACTTTATAGAGGTCAGACAAAGGTGAGTGTATCCTGGAGAGGTGGGAAGAACCTAGGAGGTGAGGCATAGGAGCCAATGGAAGGCAGGCTAGCTGTGAGTGACACACTCTCCAAGGGGGCAGAGTCTTTTATAACTCTGTGTCATGGAAAATACAACATCAATGGCTTGTTTGTTCCTGTCTTCCCTGATTCCTGAATCACATTCATCTTTCTACTCCATCCCACACCCTCCTCTGTTCTCACATTCCAGTCCTCTTGCTCTGGCACTGCCCCAATGATGAAATCACTGTATTTAAAAAAGAAAAGCTGAAATTTCACATAGCAAAAATATGGAATCAACCTAAGGTTGTATCAACAGAGGATTGATTAAGAAAATGTGGTGGTATACACACACTACACACATGCACGCTGTAGAATACTACTCATTAATAAAAAGTATGAAATCATGTCTTTTGGCAGGAACTGATGGAACTGGAGGCCATTATCCTGAGTGAAATGACTCAGAAACAGAAATCAATACAACATGTTCTCACTTATAAGTGGGGGCTAACAATGGGTACACTTGATATAGAGAGTACAATAATAGAGATTGAGACTTCAAAAGGTGGGAAGGTGGAGGGGCTAAGAGTTGAAAATTACCTATTGAACACAGTGTTCACTTGTCGGGTGACGGATACACTAATAAAAAGCCAAGACTTCAACCACTATGCACCATCTGCATGTAAGAAATCTGTACTTTACCCCCTAAATATGTTTAAAAAAATTTAAAAAGGAAAGCTGAAAAGCATGAATATTTTTTCTTTAAGTGAGCACAGAGAACAAATATAACATTTCTTCAGACCTTTGGACACATTACGAGCAAAGCCCTGATGTCAGCCTGGCATCCCTCAGGCATCTCAGTGGCTGCCAGTCTTGCTGCTGTGGACGTTCAGCATCGCCTGCTTCTTCTCCTTACTGCCCTGTGGGCTGCAGAATGTGCCTGCAGTAGTGGTGGGGAGCCGTCTGTTTGTGCATCATCTTCCATAGGCATAGCGATCATTGCCAGCCAGTGGGACTTCTCCCCAGGTGAGGAATCCTTTTAAGGCGATTAGCACAGTACTTGGCACATAGTGATTAGCAGCAATTGTTCTTAGTATAAACCTAGGATTTGCCCTGTAGGAACTGGTTGGTTACCAGTATTTTTCTCTGGCCTTTACCTGCTATATTTAGTTTCCTAGGGCTGCAAGTAATAAAGTACCAACAGGCTGCTGGCTTCGAATGACATAAATGTATTATCTCATAGTTTCTGGAGGCTAGAAGTCTAAAATCAAGGTTGTGGGCAGGGCCATCCTCCTCTGAAACCTGTAGGGGAGTCCTTCTTAGCCTCTTCCTGGTTTCTAGTGGTTTACTGGTATAGAGGAGTACAGTAACCCCCACAGGTTCTTAGTTGGAAAGGACCTTTGTTACAAAGACAGATTGGACAAGAGAAAACCAAACAGAAGTTTATTAACATGTGTATTTTGAGTATACATGGAGAACATCTAGAGAATGAGTAGTTTTCACAGAGGTGGCTTTGAATTTCAGCTTATATACATCCTTCAACAAAGAACAGTAAATTTTTAGTAACAAGACAACAGAAAGGTATCGGGAGAACCCGCTCCGATGTTAACGTGGGTTCTTTTCTATTTCCTAAGTGTCTCAGCTGGGTTGAGAAATAAAGGGAAAGAGCACGAGAGAGACATTTAAAGCTGGGTGTCCGAGGGAGACATCACATGTCGGCAGTATCCGTGATGTTCCCCGAGCCGTAAAACCAGCAAGATTTTATTAGAGATTTTCAAAAGGGGAGGGATTGCACGAATAGGGTTGGGTCACAGAGATTCACATGCTTCACAAGGTAATAAAATATCACAAAGCAAGTGGAGGCAGGGTGAGATCACGGGACCCACCGGATGAGGCGAAATTAAATTGCTAATGAAGTTTCGGGCACACATTGTCATTGATAACATCTTATCAGGAAACAGTGTTTGAGAGCAGAAAACCTGTCTGACCAAAATTTATTAGGTGGGAATTTTCCTCGTCCTAATAAGCCGGAGATTGCTACAGGAGACCGGGGCTTATTTCATTCCCTTCGCTTGGACCATGAAAGATGGCACATGCTTCTAAAGGGGCCATTTATAGGCCTACCCTCAGGGCGCATTCTCTTTTTCTCAGGGATGTTCCTTGCTGAGAAAAAGAATTCAGTGATATTTCTCCTATTTGCTTATGAAAGAGGAGAAATATAGCTCTGTTGCAATCCGGATCACTGGCGGCCAGTTCAAAGCTACCTCTCTTGTTCCCTGAACATCGCTGTTATCCTGTTCTTTTTTTAAGATGCCCAGATTTCATATTGTTCAAACACACATGCTCTACAAACAATTTGTGCAGTGGACACAATCATCACAGGGTCATGAGGTGACATTCATCCTCCTCAGTTTAGGAAGAAGATGACGGGATTAAGAGATTAAAGTAAAGACAGGCATAGGAAATCACAAGGGTATTGATTGGGGAAGTGATAAGTGTCCATGAAATCTTCACAATTTATGTTCAGAGATTGCAGTAAATACAGGCATAAGAAATATAAAAGTATTAATTTGGGGAACTAATAATTGTCCATGAAATCTTCACAATTTATGTTCTTCCGCCGCGGCTTCAGCCAATCCATCCATTCGGGGTCCCTGACTTCCCACAACAGAAAGGGACCTTTGAATCTCTATGGGCAGCAACTTGCAGGTGGGCAGTGAAGAAAGGCAAATTACTTGCAGATAAAGGTTAGTTAGTGCAGCTTGCTAGTATAAATTCTTCTAATACCATTGTCAGGCTGACAAGGGTCTTAAACTGTCTTCAGTCTTTAACCTTTGTAACTGTAGTCAGGAGGGCAGAATACCTTTTGTCTCCATAAATCTTTGTCCTGCTTTTAGGCAAATGGAGGAAAGAGATCTCTTGAGTATCTGTTTCTTCTTGTCTTCAACAATCCTTCATATTTTGAAGAGGCACATTCTGGTCTCACATACCGGCAGCTTGCAGCTGCGTACTCCAACCAGTCTCTGCCTTCACCATCACATCACATTCTTTCTGTATGTCTCTGCCTTTACGTGGCTGTCATATAAGGACACCAGTGATATTGGATTGGGGGCCTTCCAATGTGACCTCATCTTAAATAATTACATCTGCAACAACCTGGTCCCCAAGTAAGGCCACATTCTGTGGTACTGTGGGTTGGGGCTTTAATGTATTTTTGGAGGGAGACAGAATTCAACCAGTAACACCTGCCCCACTTGACTGCGTTTTATTTCAGGGCCTTTTTTTTTTTACGGTAAATTTTCTTTGGTTTGGAAACGTGCTTTTTTACTTGAAAAATTGAACTGGAAGTCTTACAGTTCCCAAGTTTGATTGTTTTATTTTTTTGCAATCTACTCCATATTTCCTTGTATCATAAAAGCTTCATGACCCAACACAGCATCTTGACATTGAGCAGAGAGCCGTCCTTTCTCCCTGGCTCTTTGAGAGCTCCTTGTCCTGGAGTTTATCTGAGGCTTTGATTTGAAGCCTCAATTTTTGGATGTGGCCTTTATAGGGCTTTCTGAAGTAATGAGTGATCTGGCTTCACTGCTTCTTCAAAATGTCCCTGCAGCAACTGCTATTCTTGCTCTGTAGCATTTGGCTTTAAATATGTTTCATATCAACAGGGTTGGCACCTTCTGTTTTTCTCTTCCACTCATCCTTTTGAATGTAAATGTTTAATTTCTTGCAAACTCAGTACACTTTGCGTGAAGAAATAGATGCAACTGGCTTTTGTGAGTCAAAAACAGACTGGCTTCTTCCAGGGGTAATAGCAAACAGTTCCCCAGGCTGAGCTTGGTCATGCAGTGGCTTCAAGACATCATGTGCTAAGACTGACCTCCAAAGGATGGTTTTAGAAGATCAAGGGAGATTATATTGTCTTGAAAAGATGGTTTAAATGAGATGCAGGCTAGTCTAGTTTAGGAGCAAAGACTGTTGGGATAGACCACTTACTGGCTGTGGGAACTTAAATAAGTTACTTAAGCATCAGTTTCATCATCTGTGAAAAGGAATTTATTATATCTACCTTATAAGTTTATTGCAAGGATTGAATAAGCTAATGCAGGAAACGCCCTTAGCACAGTACTTGGCACATAGTGATTAGCAGCAATTGTTCTTAGTATAAAGAGCTCCTGTTACTTTTCCCCTTTATCTAGACATTCTTTGCTTTAATTTGTTTTCCAACTGGCTTCAGCAGCATTTTTCTTTTTGAGGCATCTGAAGGTCAAGTTTCAGAAAAGGAAAGCAACTAAATGTGTTTAAATGTGTGGATGGAAATCTGATCAAAGGCAATTTTTTTTTTAAATAGACTTTGCCAAGTATTCAGGTGATGTTCTACACTAGTATTGACTATGTTAGGACACTAGGGTTACTGGAAATAAACTCAGCCAAGTATTGATTAGTAATATAAATGTCAAGGAATTAAACTTGCAATGAAGCAGGCAATGCAAACAGCCTTGTTTGGCTGTAAAAATGCCGACATTCCTGAAACGATGAGCTCATCATTAAATTCTTCATCTTCCACACCCCATAAGAGAATTCATGGCTTGTTTGCTCATTTTTGCTTCAGTTTTCTAGGCAGCTAAGAAGGAAATAAAGCAGTGGTTCTTTTTCTTTCTTTTTTTTTTTTTTTTTTTGAGACAGAGTCTCGCTCTGTCGCCCAGGCTGGAGTGCAGTGGCCGGATCACAGCTCACTGCAAGCTCTGCCTCCCGGGTTTATGCCATTCTCCTGCCTCAGCCTCCCGAGTAGCTGGGACTACAGGCACCCGCCACCTCGCCCGGCTAGTTTTTTGTATTTTTTAGTAGAGACGGGGTTTCACCGTGTTAGCCAAGATGGTCTCGATCTCCTGACCTCGTGATCCGCCCGTCTCGGCCTCCCAAAGTGCTGGGATTACAGGCTTGAGCCACCGCGCCCGGCCAAAGCAGTGGTTCTTAAACTTTATTGTGCACCAGAATCACCGGGAACGTTTGTTAAGTCGCAGATTCTGCATCCTAGCCCTGCAGTTGTTGGTTCAGGAACTCTGGGCTTGGGCCTGAGAATTTGCATTTCTATCACATTCCCGGTGATGCTGCTGCTGCTGCTTCAGGAATCACACTTTGAGAACCACTAAGATGAAGTCCCCTGAGGCACTGTGATGTGGTATAGAGCAGGGAGCATTTCATAAGGCGATGGGTTTGAGTCCTGGGGCTGTCCTTATTAGCAGAACTCTTTTAAGCAAATAATCTCTGTGAGACTGGGTTTCTTCCATTTTCAATTAGAAATAATAAAATTCACCTCATGAAGGCCCTTGTAAGAGTTAAAATGTTTGTAAAGCACTTTGTTCATGTATTAGTTTTAAAAGATTTCATTAATCTTTTATTGTGAGATTCTTTTGTAAGTCATGTAATATTTCGGAGTGATTTGGGCAACCAAGTCTGTCAAATGAATAATGCCATTCATTTAAATAATGGAAGCAGTTTTAAATGTTTCACTAAAATTCCACTTCAGAATTGCCATGCCCTTTTTCAAGTTGGGATGTGTGTATGTGTACTTTCTTCCCCCCTTGTAATTAAACAAGTTGTTCTCCCCCATTTATTTCTTACTAAGTACTAAATTGCATAATGAATTGGGAATTTCCTCCTTCTCTAATTCTGTGCATTGGCATTTTAGCATATTTTGATGTGTAGGTGGTAGAGGACAGTGAAAAGTTCACAGCTGGAGTGCAAACGCTGAGTTTTCATGATTCATGAACAACTGGTATCTGACCACAAGTTTGTCTTTTTATATTTAGAATCAGCCATGTCAATATCTGCATGGCACAGAATCACCTGGGAGCTTCTTAAACGTGTAGAATTTAGCACCCCATCTCTAAAAAATATGATTCAGTATATAGAAGGTGGGTCCTGGTTATATACACTTGAAGTATCACCCCAGATGGTACAGAAACTACATTTCATGAAACCCCAGAAATGGTCTGGAATAGTCTAGTTTGTTTTTAAATTCTAACCTCTGCCTGCCATTAGCTGTGTAGACTCAATCAAATTCTCTGGTCTTCTTAAATCTTGGTGCTGTTTATGTGCAATTGCTCACTCTCATTTATTGGGGTTGTTATGCAGATTATAATTAACGTGTGTAAAGTGCCTAGCATGTAAAGTGTGCTGGGCCTGAAGCACTCAAACACTCCAATGTTGGGGTAGTTCTTCTACAATGCCAGACACTGGAAGGTGAACAGATAAGATCAACACAAAAGTTCCTAGGTGGATAGAAGTGAAATGAAGCCAGTTGGCTCTGTGAATCCATAAAATATTTACCAAGCCTTGGAGAAAGGGAATTCATCAAAGATTATATTAAAGTGACTAATTTTCTTCTTCTTTCTTCTTTCTTTCTCTTCTCTTTCTTTCTTTCTTTCTTTCTTCTTCTTCTTCTTTCTTCTTTCTTTTCTTTCTTTTCTTTTCTTTCTTTCTTTCTTTCTTTTTCTTCTTTCTTTTCTTTCTTTCTTTCTTTCTTTCTTTCTTTCTTCTCTTTTCTTTTCTTTTCTTTCTTTCTTTCTTTCTCTTTCTTTCTTTCTCTTCTCTCTTCTTCTTTCTTCTCTCTCTCTTCTTCTTCTTCTTTCAGACAGAGCCTCACTCTGTCACCTAGACTACAGTGCGGTGACACAATCACAGCTCACTGTAGCCTTGACCTTCTGGGCTCAAGTGGTCCTCTCACCTCAGCCTCCCGAGTAGCTGGGACCACACCTGCATACCACCACACCTGGTAATTTTTAGTATTTTGTAGAGACTGGGTCTTACTGTTTTGCCCAGGCTGGCCCTGAACTCTTGGGCTCAAGTGATCCTGTCCTTGGCCCCCAAGAGTCCTGGGAGTACAGGAGTGAGCCACATGCCCAGACTAAAGTGATTGGTTTCTTACAGGTATCTTCAGGTCAGGAACACTCACAACTAGTTTCTAACTTGTAATTATTTCTAGGTTCTAAAGTTCTTATTTTGGATGCTGTAAGATTAAACAGTGTTTGTGTGTATTGAAATAAATTATTCAATCTAATCTTAGGAATCAGCAGACTATCATTTTTTACTGTGCCAGAACACTAATTTTCCATTCACTTTAGTGTGACAGATAATGTCCTTTCATGAAAACATTAAACACTTCAAGGGAGCCAAAATGAAGCCATATTAATACAAGACAACAGAGCCAATACTATTCAGTAACAAGATAGAAAAATGCTGTTTAAAAAGGAAATATTAATACTGTAAAGACCGATTTTATTCAAGAAGTTAAGAACTACCATATAAATCTACATTTACTTTTATTTTTCTCAACATCTTTGTGGCTGTCCTTCTTTACTCTTGTAAGCAATTTTAAAATATTTTTTCTGTATTATGGTTTTTCCTAGCTTACTGACATGCTTCTAATTTACATGCTTAAAATTAGTAGCGTGGGCCGGGCGCGGTGGCTCAAGCCTGTAATCCCAGCACTTTGGGAGGCCGAGACGGGTGGATCGCGAGGTCAGGAGATCGAGACCATCCTGGCTAACACGGCGAAACCCCGTCTCTACTAAAAAATACAAAAAACTAGCCGGGCGAGTTGGCGGGTGCCTGTAGTCCCAGCTACTTGGGAGGCTGAGGAGGAGAGATGGCGGAAACCCGGGAGGCGGAGCTTGCAGTGAGCTGAGATCCGGCCACTGCACTCCAGCCTGGGCGACAGAGCGAGACTCCGTCTCAAAAAAAAAAAAAAAAAAAAAAAAAAAAATTAGTAGCGTGGCATTTTTTACTTCCATGCAATTCCTCAAGATCTATGATGTCAGCAGAGCTTTTAGAAGGTCTTCTAATTGCACATTCATTAAACAAAGCTCAAGAACAGACAGTCCTAAGGGGGTTTTCATTTATGGATCATTTAGTCTGGAGTTCCCCAAGGACAATGGTCAACATTAATTAAAACACCTTGAAGTTTGTAAACCACAGTTACTTCTGTGTGAGATGCCATGATAAGCTTTGAATTATCACTTGAAAAACAAGAAGATTTAGGAAATTTCAGCTTTCTTGTTGCTGTCCTGCAAATGCTACTTTAAAACAAATTTTCTTCAGTGTCACCAAGATTAACACAACTTACTGCTGTACAGAACCAATGTTTCATATTTGTAATTTGTTACATAAGAGAAAAAGAGGACTCCTGAGATATGGAGTAGATATCATATTCCCTATGTCTGGGGGGTAGACCGTCACTGAAACTGGAACTGCTAAATGGGTTCTTCCTGCTCACTGCACAGACACAATCAGTCCACTGAGACCATGGCATTGCAGTAAAGAAAGAGTATAATTGATGCCAGGCTGGCCACACACATGTAGGAGACAGAGTTATTACCCAAATCAATCTCCCTGAAGGCTCAGAAGTTAGGGATTTTTCAAGGATAAAATGGTGGGCAGGGGGCTAGGGAAGGGGGCATGTTTATTGGTTGGGGATGCAATCATAGGGGTATAGAAAACAGTCCTTGTAGGCTGAGTCCGCTTCTAAGTGGAGGCCACCAGAGGAGTTGTTGGTCTGAGTGGGGCTGTCCAGTAGTCAGAAATGCAAAAGCCTGAAGAGACATCTCAAAAGGCCAATTGTAGGTTCTATAATAGTGATGTTATCTGCAGGAGTAATTGGGGAGGCTGCAAATATTGTGACCTCCAGAATAATGGCTGGTAATTATGTAACTATGCCTACATCTTAGTAAAATTCAGGCCCCTCTCATCCTCCTAACTTGGTAGACTTTCATTAATTTTACAAGGGTAGTTTAGCTTTGGGGAAGAGCTAGTATCATTTAAACTATAAACTAAATTCCTCCTGAAGTTAGTTTGGCCCACACCCAGGAATGAGCAAAGACAGCCAGCCTGTGAGGCTAAAAGCAAGATGGAGTCAACCATGTCACATTTCTCTTACTGTCATGATTTTGCAAAGGCAGTTTCAGAGCCACTCCTGAAGTGGTAGGAAGGTGTGCAAATTATGGGTTTGTCATATGCCTCTCATATGCATGAAGGAATATGCATATGTAATACAAGAAAGATGTCGTTTTGAACCAATGTGACTTTCAAATATTTCCTTCTAGGTTGGACACCGAGGAACAATAAGAGATTATCCAGACTTTAGCCCATCAGTGGATGCTGAAGCTATTCAGAAAGCAATCAGAGGAATTGGTGAGTGATATTTTACAATTCCTTTCTTAATGTTGAAGCAAATCAGGCACATTACAATCTAAAAGTTCAGTTTGCTCAGCTTGGCTTACTCAATTTGATAAATTGTCAGGAATTTTCTAAAATTGTGAAATAATGAGGAAATATATAGAGAACTCAGCTTTATTAAATCCTAACATTTATCATATTTACTTAATATTAAAAAACTACCACTGATATTGGTGGTCTAGGGAGATCCCCAGATGCCGGTGGGATCTCCACCCTGGCTGATATCCAGACTCTTGACACCATCTAGAGAAGAAATTCAAGGATGGGTCAAACGATAGTGAAAGTACAGAGATTTATTGCAAAGTGAAAAGTACACACTCGAGAAAGGGGAGTGTGAGTGTACTCAAGAGAGAGTGATGCACAAGGGGGTTTGGGGTTGTTGCCTTTATGGGTTTCTTTAACCAAGGGGTGGAATAGTCATGAAGATTCCGGGAAAAAGATGATTTCTTGGTACTGTGGTGCCACCCCTTTTTACACCAAATGTCAGTGTTTCCAGAACTGCCATGGCACTGGTGGGTGTGTGATTGAGTATGTTAATTAGCATATAATGAGATCCTAAGAGAATCCTATGTCAAATCCAGCACCACGTTGGGTCCAGTGGGTCTTAGCCAGCTTGATCCAGACTATGGGTTTTCAGGGTCATATCAGCCCCTAGTTTCTGCAGCTATTTCATCAGTTTCCTTTTGCTAGTCATGTGAAACTGCTACCTGGAATTTTCTGTTCTCCTGTGGCCACCCTGTATTAGTCCTGTCTAACCACCACCACCACTGCTATCAACAGCAATAATAATTATCATATAAATTATTACAAATATGGCCCCCTTGGTTGGGCATGGTGGCTCATGCCTGTAATCCCAACACTTTGGGAAGGCGAGGCAGGAGGATCACTAGAGCCCAGGAGTTCAACACCAGCCTGGCAATATAGGGAGGGCCCTTCTCTCCAAAAACCTCAAAAAATTAGCTGGGTGAGGGGCTTGGGCTTGTGATCCCAGTTACTTGGGAGGCTGAGGTAGGGGGATACTTTGAGCCAGGGAGGTTGAGGCTGCCCTGAGCTGTGATTGTGCCACTGATCTCCAGCCTGGATGACAGAGTGAGAGTCTATTTCAAAAACAAAATAAAAAAACAAAAAAAACTCAATACAATCCCATCAGTTCTTCCTGGATTTCACTCTTGCCCCTTTCGCTAGAGATAAACACCATCCCAAATTAGAGTTCATTCCCATGAAACTTTTAATACCATCACTATATATACAGGTACATATTGTTTTGCATGGTCTCAAACAGCATAAAATGAAATCATACTGTATACATTCTTCTGCAATATGTTTTTATCTCTTAACATTATATTTTTGAGATTTATCCATGTTGATATGGTTAGCTCTAGAGCATTAATTTTAACTGCATGGTATCTATTGCATCACTATATCAGAAGATGGGAATATTGATGGAACATTTAAATTGCCTACAATTCTTTTATATTGCAATATAAAAATGTGGCAGTGAATATTCCTCTTATGTCTTACTGTGCATATTTGCTAGCATTTCTCTAGAATATGACAAGAACTGGAATTTCCACATTGACGGGGATACTTCTCTTCAAATTAACTGGAAATTTTGCCATACTATTCTCTGAAATGAATGTAGAAATTAGCATTCCTTTCAGCAATGTACAAGACTTCTTTTTGCTCCATGTTCTCACCAATACTTGCTACAGTAAGACTATTCCATTTTTCTAATTAAGTGGGTCTAAATGGTATCTTATTCTGCATGTGTGTTTGTTTCCTCTCTCTACCCTGATGACTGATGCAGTTAAGCATCCTCACTTGTGCATCTGCTTCCACTTTCATACATCAATAAAATATAAAATATATTTTATCTATTTTTTTCAGTTGGTTTGTCTTCTTTAGATTGGCAAGAATTTTTTATAATTCCTCAATACAAACTTTTAAAAAATATTACAAACCATGAAAATATTTCCTATAAGTTCATGGTTTTCTTTTAACATTGGTGACATGGTTTGGTCCTGTGTCCCCACCCAAATCTCATCTTGTAGCTCCCATAATTCCCACATATTGTGGGAGGGACCTGGTGGGAGATGATTGAATCATGGGGACAGGTCTTTTCCGTACTGTTCACATGATAGTGAATAAGTGTTACAAGATCTGATGGCTTTATAAGGTGGAGTTTCTCTGCATAAGCTCTCTCCTTGCCTGCCGCCATCCACATAAGATGTGACTTGCTCCTCCTTCCCTTCCACCATGATTGTGAGGCTTCCCCAGACACATGGAACTGTGAGTTCTCCATTAAACCTCTTTCCTTCATAAATTGCCCAGTCTAGGGTATGTCTTTATCAGCAACGTGAAAATGGATTAATACAATTGGTTACAGTAATTTTTTGCATAGAAGTTTTAAATTTTAGTGAAATCAAGTTTACCAATATTTTTGTCTAGGATTTATTCTTATTGAATCTTTTCTATAATGAAGTCATAAAGATATTCTCCTACATTTTTTTTCAAAGTTTTGAAATTTTATTTTTCATATTATGATCTTTAATCTACATGAAATTAATGTTCATGGATGGTATTTAAAGGTGTCTCATTTTATTCTATTTCATGTGGACATTTAATTGTCCCAGAACAATGTATTGAAGAGCTCATCCTTTTCACACTGATTGGTATGTAATGTCACCTCGGTTTTACATTTCCCTATTTTTCTCTTCTCTGTTATGCTTCATTTATCTATTTGCCTCTCCCATTGTCACGATTATTAGGGTTTTATAATGACACTAAATATCTACTGGGCAATGTTTTTTTTGGCTCTTTGCCCTCCTCTATGAATTTTAAAATCGGCTTGTCAAATTCCATAAATATACTATATTAGAACTTTATATCAATATAATATTATGTTATTTCTGCCTGTTTAAGGTTTTTTTTTTTCCATTTTTCAATGTAAATTATTTCTTCATTTATCTCTTGACTGCCCTTTTTTTTTTTTTAAGGGAGAAGGGCTTGCTGTGTCACCTAGGCTCAAGTGCAGTGATATGATCATAGCCCACTACAGCCTCAAACTCCTGGGCTTGAGGGATCCTACGGCCTCAGCCTCTGGTGTTGCTAGGACTATAGGTGCTCATCACAATGTGTGCCTAATTTTTAAATTTTTGTAGCGACAGGGTCTTGCTATGTTGCCCAGGCTAGTCTTGGACTCCTGGGCTCAAGCAATCCTTCTGCCTTGTCCTCCCGAAGTCCTGGGATTGCAGATGTGAGCCACTGCACCCAGCCTGATTGCCCTATTTATATCTAGTGTTGAGTAGACTGTTTCATGAGGTTAATAGTCTTTAAATTCTGTCGCCTCTTTTTAAACATTATGTTTCTTCGTGAATTTGCACTTTGGCTTACAGGCCTTCTTTAAGAAGGAGGTTATTGTTTATGAGCACCACTTCTGACATGTTCTGAGTTCAGAATCAGGTATCATAATGGCGTTTGCGTTAGGGCTAGGTCAGACCCAGTCTCTGAACCGGAGGCATCTTGGCTTAGTTTTTGATCTTGAGCATGTTTAAAAATAAGAGATGAGAAACTGCCAGGCATACAAACTACAAATAACTGCAGGTAGTTTGGTATATTTGTAGTCCAGTTGCATAGGTTATAGAGATGCAGAGAGGGGGTAGAAAATGAGAACAAAGACATAAGGCAGGAGAGTTCATAATGAGCTGATATACGAGCTAAGGGGCTTAAACTTCATCCTGAAGATTACAAAGAGCCATTTGAATTTTAGTCAAGTGGATAACATGATCAGATTGTGTTTTTAAACATTTACTTAGGCAGTAGTGTACAGGAATAATTATACGGGGGTCACATTAGGAGGCGATTTAGGTTATCCAGGTAAAATATGATAAGGACACAGTGGCAGAGGGCATGCGGAGGAGATGACAAATGTAAGAGATGCAGATAATTGCTATAATATAGAGAATAAGATAAAGAAAGGAATCTGAGCTGATTCCCAGGATTTTTGCCTGGATAACTATATCCATAGTTGTGGATGAGGGAACATAGAAAGACAGACAAGTCAGAGAGGAAATACAATAAAGTCCACCCAGAACACACTGAGTTTCAGACACTTGTGCAGTTGAGGTGGCTGGTAGTGTACTGACACAGATGCTGGGTACGGTACACACATGAAGGGTCCACATTGGTACTCAGACCCACAGAGCACAAACACACTTTAATCTGATTCAGTATTTACTTAACTATGTATAAGAATACAAAACCAAAGACACAGAAAGGCAGCATCTTTCACTGGGAGGCCCAGCAGCTAACCAAGTACACAGAAGCTTTTGCATCATCTTTGATGTAAGTTATGTACCACTGCCTTGGAAGTGTGTAGATGAGGTCTGTGAGGGTCACCTTGACACAAAGAAGTTGAGCATTGAGTTCCGGGTGCTCTTTTATACCTCTCTAGTCATGCGTGCTCTAGGCCTGCAAGCCAATTCACAGCTTCCCAAACCAGGTATCATCATGGGCTGGGAAATTAATAGACACAACTTTCCACGTTTATCTTACTACTGTAGTCACCAAGATAAGAGTGACCTTGAGGTCATTCTCAGGCAGGCCGGCATCAGCTCTGGCCTGATGTTACCTTTCACTTACAAACAATTCATTTTGTATATGGGTTTGAAATTCATGAGAGAGGTCAGGCACGGTGGCTTAGCCCTGAAATCCCAGCACTTTGGGAGGCTGAGGTGGGTGGATCATCTGAGGTCAGGAGTTCAGACCAGCCTGATCAACGTGGTGAAACCCCATCTCTACTAAATAAAAAAAAATTAGCTAGGCATGATTGCACATGCCTGTAATCCCAGCTACTTGGGAGGCTGAGGCAGGAGAATCGCTTGAACCTGGGAGGTGATGGTTGCAGTGAGCCGAGATGGTGCTATTGCATTGCAGCCTGGGCAATGAGAGAGAGAGGGTGGTGGGGAGAGAGAGAGACGGAGAAAGGGAGGAAGGGAGGAAGGGAGGGAGGGATGGAGGGGGAAGGGAGGAAAGAAGGGAGGAGGGAGGGAGGGAGGAAGGAGGAAGGAAAGAAGGAAGGAAGGAAGGAAGGAAAGGAGGGAAGGAAGGAAGGAAGGAAGGGAGGGAGGGAGGGATGTGGAAGAAATGCATGAGAGAGATGTGGACCAGAGATAGAAATATATGTTTTGGCCGGGTGCGGTGGCTCAAGCCTGTAATCCTAGCACTTTGGGAGGCCGAGACGGGCAGATCGCGAGATCAGGAGATCGAGACCATCCTGGCTAACATGGTGAAACCCCGTCTCTACTAAAAACTACAAAAAAACTAGCCGGGCGAGGTGGCGGCGCCTGTAGTCCCAGCTACCTGGGAGGCTGAGGCAGGAGAATGGCGTGAACCCGGGAGGCGGAGCTTGCAGTGAGCTGAGATCCGGCCACAGCACTCCAGCCTGGGTGACAGAGCGAGACTCCGTCTCAAAAAAAAAAAAAAAAATATATATATATATATATATATATATATATATGTTTTGTGGTCAGAGATTTGGGTTCAACTTCTTGCTGGACCACTCAGAAGTTGTATGACTTTGGCAAGGAAGATAAGTTCGTGTCTTCACTTTAGTACAGCGGGCCCCTGTGAATATTAACTATGGCAATGAATAAAAGGGCGTTTCATGCAGGGCAGATTCTCAATAAGGGTTAGTTCCTGTTTTCCAGAGGAAGAAATATTTTGATATCAACTATGGGAGAGAAATAAAAGGCAATAAGACAGTAACCAAACCTCATAAAGGTAAAAACGTCAAGTTCAAAAGTAGTATGTTCTTTTGTCTGATGTACAGAAAGGAGTATTTAGACAATGATTGTTTCCTTCCCCCAGAACTATCCAAATAGAGTTAACTTCCTTTTCCAAAACTCAGGCAAACAAAATAAATAAATAAATAACGATCCCAACCAGGTAAGAAGTTGGGAATTAAAATGCCTTACTCTCTGCATTTGTCTCAGGCCATTGATCATTTTGCTTTTGTTCAAGACAGATATTGAACATGAATATTGAGTAAAATAACTTTTGTTTCATTTAGGAACCGATGAGAAAATGCTCATCAGCATTCTGACTGAGAGGTCAAATGCACAGCGGCAGCTGATTGTTAAGGAATATCAGGCAGCATATGGAAAGGTAAGGTCATGTTTACATGACAGGCAGTAAAGAGATCGTTAATGTACCATGGTCGCTCCCACATAGTTATGCCTACAGTTTTCTGTTTCAGGCTGAGTGTAACAGATGATGCCCTGTACATCCAGTCAGGAGCCTGGAATCTGAGTTGTGGTTTTGCCTTGAACTGGCTGACTGACTTTGGGCATGTTAATTGGTCTTTCTGGGTCTCAGTTTCTTCCCTTGTAGGGTAAGGTTTGCCTTAGCCCAGTGGGTTCTAAACCAGAAGTGATTTTGCTCCCCAGGGGACATTTGGGATGAATGGAGACGTTCTGATGATCACAAACAGGATGGTGGGGGGTGCTTCTAGCATGTAGTAGGCATAGGTCAGGGATGCTACAAGCATCCGAGAATGCTCAAGGCAGCCCTCCACAACAAAGAATTACCAGGCCAACTATCTGACTAATTCTGTCTTAGATAACCTTTTATTTCTCTTTCAATTTTAAAATACTTATGTAGTTATAGGTTTAATTCATTCAGCAAATGAAAAGTTAGTAATTAGCAGAAACTAACTGTATAAGAACAAGTAACTTTGGGAGGCCCAGGCAGGTGGATAACCTGAGATCAGGAGTTTGAGACCAGCCTGACCAACATGGTAAAACCCCATTTCTACTAAAAATGCAGAAATTAGCCTGGTGTGATGGCACATGCCTGTAATCCCAGCTACTCGGGAGGCTGAGGGCTGAGGCAGGAGAATCGCTTGAACCCGGGAAACAGAGGCTTCAGCGAGCCAAGATTGACAGAGCAAGACTCTGTCTCAAAAAAAAAAAAAAAGCAAAAAGTAAGACTTGGTCTTTGCTATACAGTTTCTTTGTCCAACGCCTATTTTCGAGTACTAATCTGTGTTAGGAGGTATCCTAGACATTGGATATAGACTGGTATAGAAAACAGATCCGGCCGGCACGGTGGCTCAAGCCTGTAATCCCAGCACTTTGGGAGGCCGAGACGAGCAGATCACGAGGTCAGCAGATCGAGACCATCCTGGCTAACACGGTGAAACCCCGTCTCTACTGAAAAATACATAAAACTAGCCAGGCGAGATGGCGGGCGCCTGTAGTCCCAGCTACTCGGGAGGCTGAGGCAGGAGAATGGCGTGAACCCGGAAGGCAGAGCTTGCAGTGAGCTGAGATCCGGCCACTGCACTCCAGCCTGGGCAACAAAGCAAGACTCCACCTCAAAAAAAAAAAAAAAAAGAAAACAGATCCTGCCTTCTTTCATGGAGCTAACATTCTATTAGAATATAATAAACAAGTAAATAAAAATAATTCAGATATGATAAGTGATATGAAAGAATTAAAATGGTTGATATGATAGACAGTGACTGGTGACTGGCTCCTGCAGATAGGGTGATGAAAGATGTCAGTGAGGGATTGTTACCTTACTCCCTACTAAGCCTAAACAATACTAGGGGTTCTGCTCTGCTTGATCAGGAGATAGTATTTAAGGTACAGCAAATACAAAGCCCTGATGCAAAAAGAAGCAGGGAATATGTGAGAAATAAAGAATTCCAATATGGCAGGAATGTAGAAAGTGAAGGGGGCAGAAGAAAGAGAGAGCTGGAGAGAGGTTGAGAACATGCTAAGGGTCTTGATAGAGTTTAGATTTTGTTCTAAGGGCCACAGGGAACCACTGGAGGTTTGTAAGCAGAGGAATAATATAATGCAGTTTTTATTTTAAAGGATTATTTTGGCTGCTGTAGATAATGAATTGTGGAGGGAAAAGGTACAAATGGAGACTGTTGAGAGGGTCTAGTGACCATCCACAGGCAGCTCAGCAATTACCTCCTGGAAGTGTTCTCCAGGCCCCCAGGCTCCATTAAGACACCCTTCTCTGAGCTCCCTTTATCAGATACTTAACATATAATATTGAAATTTTATCTTTGAATATTTCTGTGTTTCCCATGAGGGCAGAATGTCTCAGGATAAGGACTTTGTCTAACTTACCTTTAAAGGCCTAGCACAGAGCAGGTGCCTAGAAAACATTTGTTGAATTGAATGAATTGCCTGGCTTCTGGGCAAGACAACACTTTCACATAAAGAGAAGGTGAGTGGTCTATTGGCCTTTCAGTATTTCCAAAATATGGAAGAAAGATGGAGGTGGAGGGGAACAACCATTTCTCACAGTGGAATAGGATGAGATCTGTGAAGTAAGATTCGGCTGCAGTGGCTTGGATTGAGGACAGATGGTAGTGAAATTTACCATTTAGAGAGGAAAAAAACGCTGTGGCAATTAAAGCCGAGCTGGGAACACTGAACGCCATCCCATTTGTTTCAGCAGGAACATGCTGCTGCACCCCCCAGGAGTGTGGTAGTGTCGGTCTGTGCCCACGGCGTTGCAGCAGGCTCAGAGGCTACCAGCACCTATTTCAGAGCTGAAAATAATCAGGAACAGGAACAAACATTATTCAGTATTATGCCATTGAATATTGAAAGTAGAAACCCTGTTACCCCCCTTTAGGCAGGGGAGATGGACTGTACTTACGTGTGAAAACAGTACTCAAAACAATACCAATAGGTAATGTCTGTAAGAGGCTAAGTTCTAGTGTTTCATAGCCCTATAGGATGACTCAGTTAACAATAATGTAGTTTCAAATAGCTAGAAGGAGGATACTGAATATTCCTAAAACAAAAAAATGTTAAATGTTTGAGATGATGGGTATGCAATTACCCTGATCTGATTACCATACATTATATGTATTGAAACATCACTATGTACTTTATGAATACGTACAATTATTATTTGTCAAAAAAAATAAGTCTAATATATTGCCACACTTAGGGGTTTTCTTTCTTTACTTGTTGCCAGAAAATTGCTTCTGATGCCACCTAGTTCCACGTTCTCACCAGAGACACATGACCAGCCACTGTCCTCCCTTCCCCTTCCTCTTGGAGCTCTTTGGGAGTTACTGAGAGGCAAGACACCCAGGAATACAGCACCTCCCAGTGAAGTTGGGTGTGAATTTATAAGGGTTCCTCTTCCTCTTCCCTCACCCCAGCCTAAGCACTGAAAGCATGGGGGACCTAGGAAATGCATTTGAATACAGTTCCTAACTGTGGCACTCATGAAGCCCTCCCATTTGGCTCTCCTTCAAAAAACCTCTACAAAACAGAACAATTTGGGAGTAATTAGAAAATGCAGATTAATATTCATAGAAATATTTTCAACACTTCTGTTTATTCCCTGTGGATGGACATGTTTTGTCTGATTTTGATACATATGTTCATCTTTCACTAGGTGACTTTAGAGGAAGAGAAAGGAAAAGTATTTCACATTTTTCTCCTTGGTTTTTTGATTTTAGGAGCTGAAAGATGACTTGAAGGGTGATCTCTCTGGCCATTTTGAGCATCTCATGGTGGCCCTAGTGACTCCACCAGCAGTCTTTGATGCAAAGCAGCTAAAGAAATCCATGAAGGTATGAGCCCCACAAGCCATTTCTGCCCAGGGTTTGACCGAGTCATCAAAAATAGTGACTTTCTGGCAGCGCACACTTGTGATGGGTGGACTTGGATGCCATTTTGGTCTGTACTCTCCCAGTGGTAGAATGACTCTGAAATAGGGAACAGTTGTAGAACCTTAAGCCCAAATGTTCCTGGGCTGGAAGAATTTTGTCATATCTTTGTTTGACATGAAGAGTCAAGTTCTCTAGTTTGTCATCATTGAAAGTAAATGGCACTGTCATAACCCCAACACTGAAGCTAAAAACCTAGCATTATCCTTGAACCCTTGTTTTCTCTTACCCTTCCACTCTCCCAAATCTATCAGCAGGTTCATTAGTTTTACTTCAAAATCCATTGTAAATATGTGCACTTCTCTCAAAATCCATTGCTACCGTTCTAGTCTGACTACCATCATCTCTTGACTGGTCCGTATCAATAGGCTTCTAACTAGTCCTTTTGCCTCCATTTTTGCCCACCTCAAATTCATTCTACACAGAATAGCCAAAATTATTTTTATTAATTTATTTAAAAAATCAGATTATGGGCCGGGCGCGGTGGCTCAAGCCTGTAATCCCAGCACTTTGGGAGGCCGAGACGGGCGGATCATGAGGTCAGGAGATCGAGACCATCCTGGCTAATACGGTGAAACCCCGTCTCTACTAAAAAATACAAAAAACTAGCCGGGCGACGAGGCGGGCGCCTGTAGTCCCAGCTACTCGGGAGGCTGAGACAGAGAATGGCGTGAACCCGGGAGGCGGAGCTTGCAGTGAGCTGAGAGCCGGCCACTGCACTCCAGCCTGGGCAGCAGAGCAAGACTCCGTCTCAAAAAAAAAAAAAAAAAAAAAAAAAAAAAATCAGATTATGTTATTTACCTGCATAAATTTCCAATGGCTTTGAACACTTAAAATCCAAGCTCCTTATCATGACCTTCATTACCCAACATAGTGCAGGTCCTGTCTAACTTGGTGACTTTTTAAAATTCTATTTATATCAGTGAGGGTTCCCTCAGAGAAGCAGAACCAATAGGCAGGACATAGACGTTAAAAGATTTATTGTAAGGCCAGGTGCTATGGCTCGTGCCTGTAATCCCAATACTTTGGGAGGCCAAGGTAGGTAGATTACTTGAGCTCAAGAGTTTGAGATCAGCCTGGGCAACTTGGAGAAACCCTGTCTCTACAAAAAATAAAAAAAAATTAGCTGTGCATAGTAGTGCATTCCTGTAGTCCCAGCTACTTGGGAGGCTGTGGTGGGAGGATCACCTGAGCCCAGAAGGTCGAGGTTGCAGTGAGCTGAGATTGTGCCACTGCACTTTAGTCTGGGTGACAATGAGACCCTGTCTCGAAACAACAACAACAAAAATTTATTGGAAAGAATTGGAGGCCATGGTGGGAGGTTGCTCGAGCTCAGGAGTTCAAAACCGGCCTCAAACTGAGCAACATAGTGAGAACTTGTGTTTACAAAAAATTTTTAAAAATTAGCCAGGCGTGATGGCTCATGCCTGTAGTCCCAGCTATTTGGGAGGCTGAGGTGGGAGAATCACTTCAGCCCAGGTCTTGAGTGTCCTTTGTAGGGACATGGATGCAGCTGGAAACCATCATTCTCAGCAAACTACCGCAAGAACAGAAAACCAAACACCGCTTGTGCTTACTCATAGGTGGGAATTGAACAATGAGATCAGTTGGACACAAAAGAGGATCATCACACATCAGGGCCTGTTGTGGGGAGGGGGGAGGGTGAGGGATAGCATTAGGAGATATACCTAATGTAAATGACGAGTTAATGGGTGCAGTGCACCAACATGGCACATGTATACATATGTAACAAACCTGCATGTTGTGCACATGTACCCTAGAACTTAAAGTATAATAAAAAAAAAAAAAAAGAAGAAAAAAAAAATTAGCCAGGCATGGTGGCTCATGCCTGTAGTCCCAGCTGTTTGGGAGGCTGAGGTGGGAGAGTCACTTAAGCCCAGCAGGTCTAGGCTGCAATGAGCCACGACTGTGCCACTGCACTCCAGCCTGAGACCCTGTCTCAAAAAAAAAAAAAGAAGAAGAAGAAGAAGAAGAATTGGTTACATGATTATGGGATTGGTTAGGCAAGTTCAAAATCTGTAGGGCAGGCTGTCAGGAAAGGCAGGCTGGAACTCTTGGGCACAAGCTGAAGCTGTCCACAGAAAGAATCTTCTAAACAGAAGCCTTACCTCTGGTCTTAAGCCCTTTCAACTGATTGGATCAGGTCTGCCAAGAAAGGTAATCTCCCTTACTTAAAGTGAATCAATAATAAACTGCTACAAAATACCTTCACGGCAACACATAAGTTAGTGTTTGATTGAATAAGTGGCATTATAGCCTGGCCAAGCTGGTGCATAAAACTGACCGTCATACCCCCTCCTACTCACCCATTAATGATGTAGCTACACTGACCTTTTCTCTGCTCCTTGAACATCATAAGCTTATTCTTGTTTTGAGACATTTATACATGATGTTTCTTCCATCTGGAATGCTTTTCCTCCAGACATTTTCCATTAATTCACTCAAATATATTTTCTTACCTGCACTTATTACTGCCTAAAAGTATCTTGTCTATTTATTTGTTTTTGAGACAAGGTCTTGCTTCATTGCTCAGGCTCTAGTACAGTGGTGCAATTATGGCTCACTGCAGCCTCAACCTCCCGGGCAAGCAATACTCCAACTTCAGCCTCCTGAGCAGCTGGGACTGTAGGCACACACTGCCACACCTGGCTGATTAAAAAAATTTTTTTGTAGAGACAGAGTCTTGCTATGTTGCTCAGGCTGGTCTCAAACTCCTGAGTTCAAGCAATCCTCCCGCCTCGGCCTCTCAAAGTACTGGGATTACAGGTGTAAGCCACTGCACCTGGCCTTGTCTGTTTTTAAAATCCATTTGTTTATTACCTTTTTTCATCTAACTAAAAGGCAAACCTCCACCATGGCAGGGAACCTCATTGGTCTTGGCCTATATCTTCTGTTCCTAGAGCAACTTCTGAAATGAAGTGGGTGCTCAACATATTAATTAATAGGAAAGAGGAAAAAGAAGGGAGCTTAGATCTGAGGCATAAGCCGTATTCTGCCTTGTCATCAGGCAATGGAGTTATCTTCTTTTCCGTGGAGGACACATGGGCATCTGAGAAACAGATGGCAAGATGGAATTTGATGTACAAGAGATTTATTGTGAGAAACGCCTGTGAAGGATAAAGAGGAGAAGAGCAGGGTAGGTGGGGTGAACCTTCAGACTGCAGTGCAGGCCTGACACCTGTGAGAGAGAGGAGAGGAAGTAGGCTGAGATTAGGAAGAGCCTCAGTGCATGGTGAAGCTCCGAGAAAGCCTTGGCAGGCTGTTGGGGAGCCCCTGAGCAAAGACTGCCCTTTGGAGGAGTGCTGTGTTGGGCGCAAATCCAGTACCCCTGCTGTTTACAGTCATTGACTGACAGCCACCTGGAGAGGGCATGACCTCAGTGTGAACTCTGGTAGATCTAAAGGTGTGGCAGTTGGAGGCTGTTAGCCAACTGCATTCTTTGCAGCTGATTCTCTTGAAATGAAGTCTGAGCATTGTTTTTCTATGGCTACCCAATGGGGAGGGTTTAGCAGGTGTAATTGTAAGGATTAGATTCACCAATAAGTATTAGAACAGCTTCTCTTTTACATAAAAGAAATCTAGAGTAAGTAGCCCTGAGCAGGCTGTGATGGCACCACCATTATCAGAGATTCAGGCTCCTACTATCTTGAGGGTCTGCCATCTTTAACTCACGGTTTTCACTTCCTGGTTAAAGATGGCAGCTCATGACTCAGTCATTATGTCTTCATTCCAGTCAACTCAAAAGAGTAAAGGACAAAGAAAGGTTCACTCCCTCACTCTAAGGATATTCCCTGAGCATGCATATGGTACTTCTGCCTATGTCCCATCGGTCAGAGTGTAGTTACGTGGACATATTTCACTGTAAAGGAAGCTGAGAAACATAGCCTTTATTTGGGTAGCTATGTACCAAGTTACAAGCTGGGGGTTCTATTACTAAGTAAGAAAGACAAAAGGGATACTGTGGGAAACTAGGAATCTCTGCTACAGAGAGACAGAATTCAGTCTCTGTTCATATACTGCACTGGCCTTATTCGATCAAGTCTTAGTGTACATGACTTTTCTTGAAGTCACAGTGTAATTCAGTGACCTTGATATAAACAGGGCTGACGGGTAATTAGTCCCCATGCCAGCCGGGCCCATGATGCACATTACTGAGGATTTGAAAAGCTCCCTGTATGAAAAGGATGATACATGCTGATAGACCCAGTACAGTGATGCAAGGATGAACTCATTCAAAAGTATTGTAGAGCCTTTTCTAAACATAGTGGCATGTTTGAATGTTGCTAGGGTTAATCCTGTTAGACTCTCACTTCTTATCTTGAATGACACAGGCTTTTTCTTTTATACTATATATTTCTAGAATTACAATTGATTTTTACACTAGAGTGAAAAATTTGATGTCACTTTATTCCAGATGATTTATGTTAATACTAAAATATACAGAAAAATAGAAAACTACTTTAGAGCAATAGAGAACCTTGTATTGATTTACTCAAAAATGTCATTTCATCTATATAAAACAAGATATTAAGACCAAAAGGCATGAGATTAAGTTATTTAAGTGTTCTAAAAATTATATTTTCTTTTCCTTTTTAGGGTGCTGGAACAAATGAAGATGCCTTGACTGAAATCTTAACTACCAGGACAAGCAGGCAAATGAAGGAGATCTCTCAAGCCTATTATACAGGTATCTTATTTTCTGCTTACCTTCACCACTGTTCACACATATTCGAGCCAATGTTGCTTTTCCCAGAATCCTCCCAATCTCTTCATGAGGCATTTTCAAGACTTATAGAAAGGAGAATACATCCTAAAATCAGCTAAAGACTATGGGTTTCCAGGAAAAATTAGAATATGATCTGAGCTAGATACTGCTACATAACAATAGCATTAATGCTTTATATTTATAATATTATAGCTGCAGTGGATTTTGCTCTCAGCAATCTCTCATTAATTGAATTAACCATTTTCATCAATGGAAGAGAGACTGAAATCATATTTTATTATGAGGTGTTAAAAATCACTCAGATTAGATTCACGATTTTTGGTGTGGGAAATTAGATTAATTTAGAGGATGTGTTGAGCATGAGGATTCAATAGAATTAGTTAAAGACCTAATAGTCTGCTGGCTGTGTAAAATTAGAAAGTCTCTGCAATGCAATTCTGACTCTTAACTACCCAGGGTTAGTGTGACTTCACAGGTTAAGGTCACAGTCCCCACAAGACTACCTTCACCTCAGACACCAGCCCACAAGCTCAGGTGTTTTCAGGCTACACATGCTTTTAACCGACTGGCTACAAATTCAGGGTTCTCACTACTCTCAGGTTCAATAGCACACCAGAATGACACAGAACTCAAGAAAGTGCTATATTGACAAATGCGGTATCATAAAGGAAACAAATCAGGGCCAATAAAAGCAGAGACTGCATAGGGAGATATTGGGAAGGGTCCAGTGGAAGCTTCCACTCTCCTGACACATTGATATATCATTACCAACCCACAAGCTTACTCGATTATTGGTAGCCTTAGTTTTTATTGGGGTTTCATTATATAAGCATGATTGGTTGAACCATTGCTCATGAGATTGAACTCAATCTCCAGTCCCCTTACACTCCCCAGACATCAGGCTAATATTGTGGCTTAAAGCCAACCTTTTAATCATATGTTTGATCTTTCTAATGTGACCAGCCTTTATTCTAAGTCATCTTGTTAGCATAACTGAGCTGCAGTCCAAGAGACCAACCATGAGTAATAAAGACACACCTATGACTTGGGAAACCCAAAGGATTTAGAGTTTACCTCCCAGGAATCAGGAATAAGACCAGCCCAATTCTTTACTATTCAGCGGCCCCATAGAACCCTCTCCAAGTACTTTAAGGAAGCCACAGTTTCTCTGTTTGTGTCTCACGGAGGTCAGTTGTGTCATAGGAGCTTTTGCAGTGGGAGAGGTCCAAAGAAGGAGTACACATTGGTCCTCAGGTAGGTGTTAAAGAGGTGGCTTTGAGAAATTCTTGTTAGAAGGTAAATACTTCAAAGACAGGTAACTATTTTGTTATTGATGTGCTAATTAGGTTCTAATCAGAAAAACAGAAACAGCACTAGGTATTTTGACAGATAAAATGTAATATCAAGAATTGCTGGCTGGACGCGGTGGCTCAAGCCTGTAATCCTAGCACTTTGGGAGGCCAAGGCAGGCAGATCACGAGGTCAGGAGATTGAAACCATCCTGGCTAACGCGGTGAAACCCCATCTCTACAATACAGAAAGAAATTAGCCGGGCATGGTAGCGGGCGCCTGTAGTCCCAGCTACTCCGGAGGCTGAGGCAGGAGAATGGCGTGAACCCTGGAAGCGGAGCTTGCAGTAAGCCAAGATTGCACCACTGCACTCCAGCCTGGGCAACAGAGCAAGACTCTGTCTCAAAAATAAAAAATTTTTTAAAAAAGAATTGCTTAAAGGGTGTGGCGCGGTGGCTCATGCCTGTAATCCCAGCACTTTAAGAGGCTGAGGCCGGCAGATCACAAGGTCAGGAGTTTGAGACTATTCTGGCCAATATGGTGAAATCCCATCTCTACTAAAACATACAAAAAAAATTAAACGGGTGTGGTGGCACGCACCTGTAGTCCCAGCTACTAAGGGGGCTGAGGCAAGAGAATTGCTTGAACCCAGGAGACAGTGGTTACAGTGAGCCGAGATTGCACCACTGCACTACAGCCTGGGCAACAGAGTGAGATTCTGTCTCAAAAGAATTGCTTAAGCTGAGCACAGTGGCTCACACCTATAATCCCAGCATTTTGGGGGACTGAGGTGGGCAGATCACGTGAGCCAAGGAGTTTAAGACCAGCCCAGGCAACATGACAAAACCCCATCTCTACAAAAAATACCAAAAATTAGCCGGG
>NW_022143285.1:0-29117 GCF_007565055.1 Rhinopithecus roxellana
TTCCAGTTGAATCTGAGGATATTTCCTTTTTCACCATAGCCCTCAATGAGCTCCCAAATATCACTTTGCAGAATCCACGACAACGGTGTTAGCAAACTGTTCCAAGAAGGGAAGGGTGGAACTCTGTGTGATGAAGTCACACATCAGAAAGCAATCTCTCAGAAAGCTTCTCTCTAGTTATTATGTGAGGATATTTCCTTTTTCAACATTTGCCCCTATGGGCTCCCAAATATCACTTTGCAGAATCCAAGACAACAGTCTTAGCAAACTGTTGCAAGAAGGGACATGTGGAACTCTATTTGATGAAGTCACACATCAGAATGCAATCTCTCAGAAAGCTTCTCTCTAGTTATTATGTGAGGATATTTCCTTTTTCAACATTTGCCCCTATGGGCTCCCAAATATCACTTTGCAGAATCCACGACAACAGTGTTAGCAAACTGTTCCAAGAAGGGAAGTTTGCAACTCTGTGTGATGAAGTCACACATCAGAAAGCAATCTCTCAGAAAGCTTCTCTCTAGTTATTATGTGAGGATATTTCCTTTTTCAACATTTGCCCCTATGGGCTCCCAAATATCACTTTGCAGAATCCACGACAACAGTCTTAGCAAACTGTTGCAAGAAGGGAAATGTGGTACTCTATTTGATGAAGTCACACATCTGAATGCAATCCCTCAGAAAGCTTCTCTCTAGTTATTATGTGAGGATATTTCCTTTTTCACCATCGGCCCCTATGGGCTCCCAAGTATCACTTTACAGATTCCACTACAAGATTGTTAGCAAACTGTTTCCTGAGTTGTAATGTGCAACTCTGTGAGAAGAATTCACAGGTCAGGCAGACGTTTCTCAGAAAGATTCTTTCACGTTTTGAGCTGATGATATTTAGTTTCTCAGAGTAGGCCTCAATGGGATCCAAAGAAGACATTCTCAGGTAACTCAAAGACAGTATTAATGGACTCCTCCAAAAACATAAGTGTAACTCTCTGAGATGAATTCACATATCACCAAGTAGTTTCGAAGAAAGTTTCTTTCTATTTTTCATCTGAGGATATTTCCTTTGTCACAGTAAGCTTCGTTGCGCTAAGAAGTATGTAAATGCAGATTTCCAGAAAACTGTGTTAGCAAACTGATACCTGAAGAGAAACATGTAACTCTGTGAGTTGAATTCACACATGGCCTTGACGTTTCTCAGGAGGCTTCTTTCCAGTTTTGATCTGAGGATATTCCTTTTTCACCATGGGCCTCAATGAGCTCCCACATATCACTTGGCAGAATCCACGGCAACAGTGTTAGCAAACTGTTCCAAGAAAAGTAGGGTGGAAGTCTGTGTGATAAAGTCACCCATGAGAAAGCAATCTGTCAGAAAGCTTCTCTCTAGTTATTATATGAGGATATTTCCTTTTTCACCATGGGCCCCATGGGCTCCCAAATATCACTTTGCAGAATCCACGACAACAGTGTTAGCAAACTGCTTCCTGAGGTCTAAGGTGTATCTCCATGAGATGAATTCACAGATCAGAAAGAAGTTTCTCAGAAAGCATCTTTCACGTTTTGAACTGATGATATTTCCTTTATCAGCATAGGCCTCACTGCGATCCAAAAAAGCCCTTCTCAGGTTCCTCAAAGACAGTGTTAATGGACTGCTGCACGAAACATAAGTGTAACTCTTTGAGATGAATTCACACATCATCAAGAAGTTTCTAAGACAGCTTCTTTCTCGTTTTCATCTGAGGGTATTTCCTTTGTCACCTTACGCTTCACTGCGCTAAGAAGTATCCTGTTGTAGATTTCCAGAAAACTGTTAGCAAACAGATCACTGAAGAGAAACGTTTAACTCGGTGAGTTGCATTCACACATGGCAATGCAGTGTCTCAGAAGGCTTCTTTCCAGTTTGATCTGAGGATATTTCCTTTTCACCATAGCCGTCAATGAGCTACCAAATATCCCTTTGACAAATCCATGACAACAGTGTAAGCAATGGTTCCAAGAGGGAAGGGTGGAACTCTGTATGATGAAGTCACACATCGGAAAGCAATCTCTCAGAACGCTTCTCTCTAGTTTTTATGTGAGGATATTTCCTTTTTCACCATGGGCTCCTAAGGGCTCCCAAATATCACATTGCAAAATCCACGACAACAGTGTCAGAAACTGTTCCAGGAAGGGAAAGGTGGAACTCTGTGTGATGAAGTCACACATCAGAAAGCAATCTCTGAGAAAACACCTCTCTAGGTATTATGTGAGGATATTTCCTTTTTCACCATGGGTACCTATGGGCTCCCAAATATCACTTTGCAGAATCCAGGACAACATTGTTAGCAAACTGTTCTAAGAAGCGAAGAGTGGAACTCTGTGTGTTGAAGTCACACATTAGAAAGCAATCTCTCAGACAGCTTCTCTCTAATTATTATCTGAGGATATTTCCTTTTTCACCTTGGGCCCCCATGGGCTCCCAGATATCACTTTGCAGATTCCACGAAAAGAGTGTTAGCAAACTGTTTCCTCAGTTCTAAGGTGTAATTGTGAGATGAATTCACAGATCAGAAAAGTTTCTCAGAAAGCTTCTTTCACGTTTTGAACTGATGCTATTTCCTTTATCAGCGTAGGCCTCAATGCGATCTAAAGAAGCCCTTCTGAGTTTCCTCCAAGAGAGTGTTAATGGACTGCTGCACGAAACATAAGTGTAACTCTGTGAGATGAATTCACACATCACCAAGAAGTTTCTAAGAAAGCTTCTTTCTAGTTTTCATCTGAGGATATTACCTTTGTCACCGTAAGCTGCATTACGCTAAGAAATATCTAAATGCAGATTTCCAGAACACAGTGTTAGCAAACTGATCATTGACGAGAAATGTGTAACTCTGTGAGTTGCATTCACCCATAGCAATGCAGTTTCTCAGATGTCTTCTTCCCAGTTTTGAACTAAGGATATTTCCTTTTCACTACAGGCCTCAATGAGCTCTAAAACATCACTTTGGTGAATCCACTACAACAGTGTTAGCAACCTGTTTCAAGAAGGGAAGTGTGGAACTCTGTGTGATGAAGTCACACAGCAGAAAGCAATCTCTCAGAAAACTTCTCTCTAGTTATTATCTGAGGATATTTCCTTTTTCACCATTGGCCCCTACAGGCTCCCAAATATCACTTTGCAGATTCCACGAAAAGAGTGTTAACAAACTGCTTCCTGATGTCTAATGTGTAAATCTGTGAGGTTAATTCACAAATCAGGAAGGAGTTTCTCAGAAAGCTTCCTTCATGTTTTGAACTGATGATATTTGCTTTATCATCATAGGCCTCAATGCGATCCAAAGAAGCACTTCTCAGGTTCCTCAAAGACAGTGTTAATGGACTGCTCCACGAAACAGAGGTGTATCTGTCAGATGAATTCACACATCACCAAGAATTTCCTAAGAATGTTTCTTTCTAGTTATCATCTGAGGAGAGTTTGTCACTGTAAGCTTCATTGCGCTAAGATGTATCCCATTGCCAATTTCCAGAAAACTTTGTTAGCAATCTGATCACTGAAGAGAAAAGTGTAACTCTGTGAGTTCCATTCACACATGGCAATGCAGTTTCTCAGAAGGCTTCTTTCCAGTTTTCATCTGAGCATATTTCCTTTTTCACCATAGCACTCAATGAGCTCCCAAATATCCCTTTGCAGAATCCACGACAACAGTGTTAGCAAACCGTTCCAAGAAGGGAAGGGTGGAACTCTGTGTGATGAAGTCACACATCAGAACGCAATCTCTCAGAAAGCTTCTCTCTAGTTATTATGTGAGGTTATTTCCTTTTTCACCATGGGCCCTTATCGGCTCCCAAATATCACTTTGCAGAATCCACGCCAACAGTGTTAGCAAACTGTTCCAAGAAGGAAGGGTGGAATTTTGTGTCATGAAGTCACCCATGAGAAAGCAATCTCTCAGAAAGCTTCTCTCTAGTTATTATCTGAGGATATTTCCTTTTTCACCATGGGCCCCTATGGGCTACGAAATATCACTTTGAAGAATCCGCGATAACAGTGTCAGCAAACTGTTCCAAGAAGGGAAGGGTGGAACTCTGTGTGATGAACTCACACATCAGAAAGCAATCTCTCATAAGCTTCTCTCTAGTTATTATGTGAGGATATTTAATTTTCACCGTGTTCCCACATGGACTCCCAAATATCACTTTGCAGATTCCAATAAAAGAGTGTTAGGAAACTGCTGCCTGAGGTCTAATTTGTATCTCTGTGACATGAATTCACAGATCAGAAAGAAGTTTCTCAGAAAGCTTCTTTCACGTTTTGAACTGATGATATTTCCTTGATCAGCGAATGCCTCAATGTGATCCAAAGTAGCCCTTCTCAGGTTCCTTAAAGGCAGTGTTGATGGACTGCTCCACGAAACATAAGTGTAACTCGGTGAGATTAATCCACACATCACCAAGAATTTTCCAACAAAGCTTCTTTCAAGTTTTCATCTGAGGATATTTCCTTTGTCACCGTAAGCTTCATTGCGCTAAAAAGTATTTATTACAGATTTCCAAAAAACTATGTTAGCGAACTGGTCACTGAAGGGACATGTGTAACTCTGTGAGTTGCATTCACCCATGACCATGCAGTTTCTCAGAAGGCTTCTTTACAGTTTTGATCTGAGGATACATCCTTTTTCACCATAGCCCTCACTGAGCTCCCAAATATCACTTTGCAGAATCAACGAAAACAGTGTTAGCAAGTGTACCAAGAAGGGAAGGGTGGAAGTCAGTGTGATGAAGTCACACATCGGAAAGCAATCTCTCAGAAAGCTTCTCTCTAGTGATTATTTGAGGATATTTCCTTTTTCACCATGGGCCCATGGGATCCCAACTATCACTTTGCAGAATCCAGGACAACAGTGTTAGCAAAGTGTTGCAAGAAGGGAAGGGTGGAAATCTGTGTGATGAAGTCACACATCACAAAGCAATCTCTCCGAAAGCTTCTCTCTAGTTATTATGTGAGGATATTTCCTTTTCGCCATGTTCCCCTCTGGGCTCCCAAATATCACTTTGCAGAATGCACGACAACAGTGTTAGCAAACTGTTCCAAGAAGGGAAGGGTGCAACTCTGTGTGATGAAATCACACATCAGAAAGCAATCTCTCAGAAACCTTCTCTCTAGTTATTATGTGAGGATATTTCCTTTTTCATCGTGGGCACCTATGGGCTCCGAAATATCACTTTGCAGTTTCCACGAAAAAAGTATTAGCAAACTGCTTCCTGAGGTCTACGGTGTAAATTTGTCAGATGAATTCACAGATCAGAAAGAAGTTTCTCAGAAAGCTACTTTCATGTTTTGAAGTGATGATATTTCCTTTATCAGGCTAGGCTTCAATAAGATCCATAGAAGCCCATCCCAGGTTCCTCAAAGACAGTATTAAGGGACTGCTCCACCAAATATAAGTGTAATTCTGTGAGATGAATTCACACATCACCAAGAACTTTCTAAGAAGATTCTTTCTAATTTTCATCTGCGGATATTTCCTTGTCACAGTGAGCTTCATTACACTAAGAAGTATCAAATTGCAGATTTCCAGGAAACTGTGTTAGCAAACTTATCACTGAAGAGAAACGTGTAACTCTGTGAGTTGCAATCACACATGGCAATGCAGTTTCTCAGAAGGCTTCTTTCCAGTTTTGATCTGAGGATATGTCCTTTTCACCAAAGCCCTCAATGAGCTCCCAATATCACTGTGCAGAATCCAAGACAACAGTGTTAGCAATCTGTCACGAGAAGGAAAGGGTGGAACTCTGTGTGATGAAGTCACACATCAGAAAACAATGTCTTAGAAAGCTTCTCTCTAGTTACTATGTGAGGATATTTCCTTTTTCACCATGGGCCCCTATGGGCTCCCAAATATCACTTTGCAGATTCCACGAAAAGAGTGTAGCAAATGCTTCCTGAAGTCTAAGTTGTAACTCTGTGAGATGAATTGACAGATGAGAAAGAAGTTTCTCAGAAAGCTTCTTTCACGTTTTGAACTGATGATATTTCCTTTATCAGCGCAGGACTCAATACGATACAAAGAGGCCCTTCTCACGTTCCTCAAAGATAGTGTTAATGGACTGCTCCACGAAATATAAGTGTAACTCTGTGAGATGAATTCACACATCACAAGAAGTTCTAAGAAAGCTTCTTTCTACTTTTCATCTGAGGGTATTTCTTTTGTCACAGTAAGCTTCATTTCACTAAGAAGTATCTAATTACAGATTTCCAGAAAACTGTGTTAGCAAACTGACAACTGAAGAGAAATGTGTAACTCTGTGACTTGCATTCACACATGACAATGCAGTTTCTCAGAAGGCTTCCTTCCTGTTTTCATCTGACGGTATTTCCTTTTCACCATAGGCTTCATAGCGCTAAGAAATATCCAACTGCCAAATTCCAGAAAACTGTGTTAGCACACAGATCACTGAAGGCGAACGTGTAACTCTGTGAGTTGCATTCACACCTGGCAATGCAGTCTCTGGGAAGGCTTCTTTACAGTTTGGATCTGAGGATATTTCCTTTTTCACCATAGCCACAATGAGCTCCCAAATATCACCTTGCAGGATCAACGACAACAGTGTTAGCAAACTGTTGCAAGAAGGGAAATGTGGAACTCTATTTGATGAAGTCACACATCAGAATGCAATCCCTCAGAAAGCTTCTCTCTAGTTATTATGTGAGGATATTCCTTTTTCACCATGGGCCCCTATGGGCTCCCAAGTATCACTTTGCAGATTCCACGACAAGATTGTTAGCAAACTGTTTCCTGAGTTGTTATGTGCAACTCTGTGAGAAGAATTCACAGGTCAGGCAGACGTTTCTCAGAAAGATTCTTTCACGTTTTGAGCTGATGATATTTAGTTTCTCAGAGTAGGCCTCAATGGGATCCAAGAAGACATTCTCAGGTAACTCAAAGACAGTATTAATGGACTCCTCCAAGAAACATAAGTGTAACTCTCTGAGATGAATTCACATATCACCAAGCAGTTTCGAAGAAAGTTTCTTTCTATTTTTCATCTGAGGATATTTCCTTTGTCACAGTAAGCTTCGTTGCGCTAAGAAGTATGTAATGCAGATTTCCAGAAAACTGTGTTAGCAAACTGATACCTGAAGAGAAACGTGTAACTCTGTGAGTTGAATTCACACATGGCCTTGACGTTTCTCAGGAGGCTTCTTTCCAGTTTTGATCTGAGGATATTCCTTTTTCACCATGGGCCTCAATGAGCTCCCACATACCACTTGGCAGAATCCACGGCAACAGTGTTAGCAAACTGTTCCAAGAAAAGTAAGGTGGAAGTCTGTGTGATAAAGTCACCCATGAGAAAGCAATCTCTCAGAAAGCTTCTCTCTAGTTATTATATGAGGATATTTCCTTTTCACCATGGGCCCATGGGCTCCCAAATATCACTTTGCAGAATCCGCGACAACAGGGTTAGCAACTGCTTCCTGAGGTCTAAGGTGTATCTCCATGAGATGAATTCACAGATCAGAAAGAAGTTTCTCAGAAAGCATCTTTCACGTTTTGAACTGATGATATTCCTTTATCAGCGTAGGCCTCACTGCGATCCAATAAAGCTCTTCTCAGGTTCCTCAAAGACAGTGTTAATGGACTGCTGCACGAAACATAAGTGTAACTCTTTGAGATGAATTCACACATCACCAAGAAGTTTGTAAGACAGCTTCTTCTCGTTTTCATCTGAGGGTATTTCCTTTGTCACCTTACGCTTCACTGCGCTAAGAAGTATCCTGTTTGTAGATTTCCAGAAAACTGTTAGCAAACAGATCACTGAAGAGAAACGTTTAACTCGGTGAGTTGCATTCACACATGGCAATGCAGTGTCTCAGAAGGCTTCTTTCCAGTTTGATCTGAGGATATTTCCTTTTCACCATAGCCGTCAATGAGCTACCAAATATCCCTTTGACAAATCCATGACAACAGTGTAAGCAATGTGTTCCAAGAAGGGAAGGGTGGAACTCTGTATGATGAAGTCACACATCGGAAAGCAATCTCTCAGAACGCTTCTCTCTAGTTTTTATGTGAGGATATTTCCTTTTTCACCATGCGCTCCTAAGGGCTCCCAAATATCACATTGCAAAATCCACAACAACAGTGTCAGAAACTGTTCCAGGAAGGGAAAGGTGGAACTCTGTGTGATGAAGTCACACATCAGAAAGCAATCTCTGAGAAAACACCTCTCTAGGTATTATGTGAGGATATTTCCTTTTTCACCATGGGTACCTATTGGCTCCCAAATATCACTTTGCAGAATCCAGGACAACATTGTTAGCAAACTGTTCTAAGAAGCGAAGAGTGGAACTCTGTGTGTTGAAGTCACACATTAGAAAGCAATCTCTCAGACAGCTTCTCTCTAATTATTATCTGAGGATATTTCCTTTTTCACCTTGGGCCCCCATGGGCTCCCAGATATCACTTTGCAGATTCCACGAAAAGAGTGTTAGCAAACTGTTTCCTCAGTTCTAAGGTGTAACTCTGTGAGATGAATTCACAGATCAGGAAAAAGTTTCTCAGAAAGCTTCTTTCACGTTTTGAACTGATGATATTTCCTTTATCAGCGTAGGCCTCACTGCGATCCAAAGAAGCCCTTCTGAGTTTCCTCCAAGAGAGTGTTAATGGACTGCTGCACGAAACATAAGTGTAACTCTGTGAGATGAATTCACACATCACCAAGAAGTTTCTAAGAAAGCTTCTTTCTAGTTTTCATCTGAGGATATTACCTTTGTCACCGTAAGCTGCATTATGCTAAGAAATATCTAAATGCAGATTTCCAGAACACAGTGTTAGCAAACTGATCATTGACGAGAAATGTGTAACTCTGTGAGTTGCATTCACCCATAGCAATGCAGTTTCTCAGATGTCTTCTTCCCAGTTTTGAACTAAGGATATTTCCTTTTTCACTACAGGCCTCAATGAGCTCTAAAACATCACTTTGGTGAATCCACTACAACAGTGTTAGCAACCTGTTTCAAGAAGGGAAGTGTGGAACTCTGTGTGATGAAGTCACACAGCAGAAAGCAATCTCTCAGAAAACTTCTCTCTAGTTATTATCTGAGGATATTTCCTTTTTCACCATTGGCCCCTACAGGCTCCCAAATATCACTTTGCAGATTCCACGAAAAGAGTGTTAACAAACTGCTTCCTGATGTCTAATGTGTAAATCTGTGAGGTTAATTCACAAATCAGGAAGGAGTTTCTCAGAAAGCTTCCTTCATGTTTTGAACTGATGATATTTGCTTTATCATCATAGGCCTCAATGCGATCCAAAGAAGCACTTCTCAGGTTCCTCAAAGACAGTGTTAATGGACTGCTCCACGAAACAGAGGTGTATCTGTCAGATGAATTCACACATCACCAAGAATTTCCTAAGAATGTTTCTTTCTAGTTATCATCTGAGGAGAGTTTGTCACTGTAAGCTTCATTGCGCTAAGATGTATCCCATTGCCAATTTCCAGAAAACTTTGTTAGCAATCTGATCACTGAAGAGAAAAGTGTAACTCTGTGAGTTCCATTCACACATGGCAATGCAGTTTCTCAGAAGGCTTCTTTCCAGTTTTCATCTGAGCATATTTCCTTTTTCACCATAGCACTCAATGAGCTCCCAAATATCCCTTTGCAGAATCCACGACAACAGTGTTAGCAAACCGTTCCAAGAAGGGAAGGGTGGAACTCTGTGTGATGAAGTCACACATCAGAACGCAATCTCTCAGAAAGCTTCTCTCTAGTTATTATGTGAGGTTATTTCCTTTTTCACCATGGGCCCTTATCGGCTCCCAAATATCACTTTGCAGAATCCACGCCAACAGTGTTAGCAAACTGTTCCAAGAAGGAAGGGTGGAATTTTGTGTCATGAAGTCACCCATGAGAAAGCAATCTCTCAGAAAGCTTCTCTCTAGTTATTATCTGAGGATATTTCCTTTTTCACCATGGGCCCCTATGGGCTACGAAATATCACTTTGAAGAATCCGCGATAACAGTGTCAGCAAACTGTTCCAAGAAGGGAAGGGTGGAACTCTGTGTGATGACTCACACATCAGAAAGCAATCTCTCATAAAGCTTCTCTCTAGATTATTATGTGAGGATATTTAATTTTTCACCGTGTTCCCACATGGACTCCCAAATATCACTTTGCAGATTCCAATAAAAGAGTGTTAGGAAACTGCTGCCTGAGGTCTAATTTGTATCTCTGTGACATGAATTCACAGATCAGAAAGAAGTTTCTCAGAAAGCTTCTTTCACGTTTTGAACTGATGATATTTCCTTGATCAGCGAATGCCTCAATGTGATCCAAAGTAGCCCTTCTCAGGTTCCTTAAAGGCAGTGTTGATGGACTGCTCCACGAAACATAAGTGTAACTCGGTGAGATTAATCCACACATCACCAAGAATTTTCCAACAAAGCTTCTTTCAAGTTTTCATCTGAGGATATTTCCTTTGTCACCGTAAGCTTCATTGCGCTAAAAAGTATTTATTACAGATTTCCAAAAAACTATGTTAGCGAACTGATCACTGAAGGGACATGTGTAACTCTGTGAGTTGCATTCACCCATGACCATGCAGTTTCTCAGAAGGCTTCTTTACAGTTTTGATCTGAGGATACATCCTTTTTCACCATAGCCCTCACTGAGCTCCCAAATATCACTTTGCAGAATCAACGAAAACAGTGTTAGCAAAGTGTACCAAGAAGGGAAGGGTGGAAGTCAGTGTGATGAAGTCACACATCGGAAAGCAATCTCTCAGAAAGCTTCTCTCTAGTGATTATTTGAGGATATTTCCTTTTTCACCATGGGCCCCTAAGGGCTCCCAACTATCACTTTGCAGAATCCAGGACAACAGTGTTAGCAAAGTGTTGCAAGAAGGGAAGGGTGGAAATCTGTGTGATGAAGTCACACATCACAAAGCAATCTCTCCGAAAGCTTCTCTCTAGTTATTATGTGAGGATATTTCCTTTTTCGCCATGTTCCCCTCTGGGCTCCCAAATATCACTTTGCAGAATGCACGACAACAGTGTTAGCAAACTGTTCCAAGATGGAAGGGTGCAACTCTGTGTGATGAAATCACACATCAGAAAGCAATCTCTCAGAAACCTTCTCTCTAGTTATTATGTGAGGATATTTCCTTTTTCATCGTGGGCACCTATGGGCTCCGAAATATCACTTTGCAGTTTCCACGAAAAAAGTATTAGCAAACTGCTTCCTGAGGTCTACGGTGTAAATTTGTCAGATGAATTCACAGATCAGAAAGAAGTTTCTCAGAAAGCTACTTTCATGTTTTGAAGTGATGATATTTCCTTTATCAGGCTAGGCTTCAATAAGATCCATAGAAGCCCATCCCAGGTTCCTCAAAGACAGTATTAATGGACTGCTCCACCAAATATAAGTGTAATTCTGTGAGATGAATTCACACATCACCAAGAACTTTCTAAGAAAGATTCTTTCTAATTTTCATCTGCGGATATTTCCTTTGTCACAGTGAGCTTCATTACACTAAGAAGTATCAAATTGCAGATTTCCAGGAAACTGTGTTAGCAAACTTATCACTGAAGAGAAACGTGTAACTCTGTGAGTTGCAATCACACATGGCAATGCAGTTTCTCAGAAGGCTTCTTTCCAGTTTTGATCTGAGGATATGTCCTTTTTCACCAAAGCCCTCAATGAGCTCCCAAATATCACTGTGCAGAATCCAAGACAACAGTGTTAGCAATCTGTCACGAGAAGGAAAGGGTGGAACTCTGTGTGATGAAGTCACACATCAGAAAACAATGTCTTAGAAAGCTTCTCTCTAGTTACTATGTGAGGATATTTCCTTTTTCACCATGGGCCCCTATGGGCTCCCAAATATCACTTTGCAGATTCCACGAAAAGAGTGTTAGCAAATGCTTCCTGAAGTCTAAGTTGTAACTCTGTGAGATGAATTGACAGATGAGAAAGAAGTTTCTCAGAAAGCTTCTTTCACGTTTTGAACTGATGATATTTCCTTTATCAGCGCAGGACTCAATACGATACAAAGAGGCCCTTCTCACGTTCCTCAAAGATAGTGTTAATGGACTGCTCCACGAAATATAAGTGTAACTCTGTGAGATGAATTCACACATCACCAAGAAGTTTCTAAGAAAGCTTCTTTCTACTTTTCATCTGAGGGTATTTCTTTTGTCACAGTAAGCTTCATTTCACTAAGAAGTATCTAATTACAGATTTCCAGAAAACTGTGTTAGCAAACTGACAACTGAAGAGAAATGTGTAACTCTGTGACTTGCATTCACACATGACAATGCAGTTTCTCAGAAGGCTTCCTTCCTGTTTTCATCTGACGGTATTTCCTTTTCACCATAGGCTTCATAGCGCTAAGAAATATCCAACTGCCAAATTCCAGAAAACTGTGTTAGCACACAGATCACTGAAGGCGAACGTGTAACTCTGTGAGTTGCATTCACACCTGGCAATGCAGTCTCTGGGAAGGCTTCTTTACAGTTTGGATCTGAGGATATTTCCTTTTTCACCATAGCCCACAATGAGCTCCCAAATATCACCTTGCAGGATCAACGACAACAGTGTTAGCAAACTGTTCCAATAAGGGAAGGGTGGAACTCTGTGTGATGAATTCACACATCAGAAGGCAATTTCTCAGAAAGCTTCTCTCTAGTTATTATGTGAGGATATTTCCTTTTTCACCATGGGCCCCTAAGGGCTCCCAAATATCACTTTGCAGATTCCACGAAAACAGTGTTAGCAAACTGCTTCCTGAGGTCTAAGTTGTAACTCTGTGGGATGAATTCACAGATTAGAAAGAAAAATCTCAGACAGCTTTTTTCAAGTTTTGAATTGATGATATTTCCTTTATCAGCGTAGGCCTCAATACGATCCAAAGAAGCCCTTCTCAGGTTCCTCAAAGACAGTGCTAGTGGACTGCTCCATGAAACATAAGTGTAACTCTGTGAGATGAATTCACAAATCACCATGAAGTTCCTAGGAAAGCTTCTTTCTAATTTTCCTCTGAGGATACTTCCTTTGTCATCGTAAGCTTCATTGTGCTTAGAAGTATCCCATTGCCGATTTCCAGAAAACTTTGCTAGCAAACTGATCCCTGAAGAGAAAAGTGTAACTCTGTGAGTTGCATTCACACATGGCATTGTAGTTTCTCAGAAGGTTTCTTGCCAGTTTTGATCTGAGGATAATTCCTTTTTCACCATAGCACTCAATGAGCTCCCATATATCACTTTGCAAAATCCATGACAACAGTGTTAGCAAACTGTTCCAAGAAGGGAAAGGTGAAACTCTGTGTGATGAAGTCACACAACAGAAAGCAATCTCTCAGAAATCTTCTCTCTAGTTATTATGTGAGGATATTTCCTTTTTCACCATGGGCCCCATGGGATCCCAAATATCACTTTGCAGAGTCCACGACAACAGTGTTAGCAAACGGTTTCAAGAAGGGATGGGTGGAAGTCAGTGTGATGAAGTCACACATCAGAAACCAATCTCTCAGAAACCTTCTCTCTAGATATTATCTGAGGATATTTCCTTTTTCACCATGTTCCCCTATGGGCTCCAAAATATCCCTTTGCAGAATGAACGACAACAGTGTTAGTAAAATGTTCCATGAAGGGAAAGGTGGAACACTGTGTGATGAAGTCACACATAAGAATGCAATCTCTCAGAAAGCTTCTCTCTAGTTATTATCTGAGGATATTTCCTTTTTCAACACGGGCCCCTATGGGTTCCCAAATATCACTTTGCAGATTCCACGAAAACAGCGATAGCAAACTGTGTCCTGAAGTCTAAGTTGTAACTCTGAGAGATGAATTCACAGATCAGAAAGAAGTTTCTGAGAAAGCTTCTTTCACGGTGTGAACTGATGATATTTCCTTTATCAGCGTGGGCCTCACTACAATCCTTAGAAGTCCTTCCCAGGTTCCTCAAAGACGGTGTTAATGGACTGCCCCACGAAATATAAGTGTAACTATGTGAGATGAATTCACATATCACCAAGAAGTTCCTCGGAAAGCTTCTTTCTAGTTTTCATCTGAGGATATTTCCTTTGTCACCGTAAGCTCCATTGCGCTAAGTATCCCATTGCAGATTTCCAGAAAACTGTGTTAGCAAACTGAACACTGAAGAGAAACCTGTAACTCCGTGAGTTGCATTCACACATAGCAATGCGGTTTCCCAGATGGTTTCTTTCCAGTTTTGATCTGAGGATATTTCCTTCTTCACCATAGCCCTCAATGAGCTCCCAAATATCACTGTGCAGGATCCACGACAAAAGTGTTAGCAAACTGTTCCAAGAAGGGAAGGTTGGAACTCTGGGTGATGAAGTCACACATCAGAAAGCAATCACTCAGAAAGCTTCTCTGTAATTATTATGTGAGGATATTTCCTTTTTCACCATGCACCCCTATGGGCTCCGAAATATCACTTCGAAGAATCCACGACAACAGTGTTAGCACACTGTTTCACGAAGGGAAGGGTGGAACTCTGTGTGATGAAGTCACACATCAGAAAGCAATCTCTCAGAAAGCTTCTCTCTAGTTATTATGTGAGGATATTTCCTTTTTCCCCATGGGCCCCTATGGGCTCCCAAATATCACTTGCAGATTACACGAAAAGAGTGCTAGCAAACTGCTTCCTGAGGTCTAAGTTGTAACTCTCTGAGATGAATTCACAGATCAGAAAGTAGTGGCTCAGAAAGCTTCTTTCACGTTTTGAACTGATGATATTTCCTTTATCAGCATAGGCCTCTATGTGATCCAAAGAAGCCCTTCTCAGGTTCCTCAACGACAGAATAAATGGACTGCTCCACGAAACATAAGTGTATCACTGTGAGATGAGTTCACACATAACCAAGAAGTTCCTAGGGAAGCTTCTTTCTAGTTTTCATCTGAGGATATTTCCTATGTCACCGTAAGGTTCATTGCGCTATGAAGTATCTAATTGCAGATTTTGAAAATACTGTGTTAACAAACCGATCACTGAAGAGAAACGTGTAACTCTGTGAGTTGCATTCACACATGGCAATGCAGTTTCTCAGAAGGCTTCTTTCCAGTTTTGATCTGAGGATATTTCCTTTTTCACCATATCCCTCAAGGTGCTCCCAAATATACCTTTGCAGAATCCACGACAACAGTGTTAGCAAACTGTTCCAAGATGGCAAGGGTGGAACTCTGTGTGATGAAGTCACACATCAGAAAGCAATCTCTCAGAAAGCTTCTCTCTGGGTACTATCTGAGGATAGCTTCTATTTCACCATGGGCCCATATAGGCTCCATAATATCAGATTGTAGATTCCACGAAAAGAGTGTTAGCAAACTGCTTCTGAGGTCTAAGGTGTAACCCAGTGAGATGAATTCACATATCTGATAGAAGTTTCCAGAAAGCTTCTTTCACGTTTTGAACTGATGATTTTCCTTTATCAGCGTAGGCCTCAATGCGATCCAAAGAAGCCCTTCTCAGGTTCCTCAAAGACAGTGTTAATGGACTACTCCACGAAACAGAAGTGAAACACTGTGAGATGAATTCACACATCAAGAAGAAGTTTCTAAGAAAGCTTCTTTCTAGTTTTCATCTGAGGATATTTCCTTTGTCACCATAAGCATTATTGAGCTTAGAAGTATCCCATTGCAGATTTCCAGAGAAGTTTGTTAGCAAACTGATCACTGTAGAGAAACGTGTAACTTTGTGAGTTGCATTCACACATGGCAAAGCAGTGTCTCAGAAGGCTTCTTTCCAGTTTTGATCTGAGGATATTTCCTTTTTCACCATAGCCCTCAATCAGCTCCCAAATATCACTTTGCAGAATCCACGACAACAGTGTTAGCACGCTATTCTAAGAAGGGAAGGGTGGAACTCTGTGTGATGAAGTGAAACATCAGACAGCAATCTCCCAGAAAGCTTCTCTCTAATTATAATGTGAATATATTACCTTTTTCACCATGGGCCCCTATGGGCTCCTAAATATCACTTTCCAGAAGCCACGAGAACAGTGTTAGCAAACCGTTCCAAGAAGAGAACGGTGGGACTCTGTGTGATGAAGTCACACATCAGAAAGCAATCTCTCAGAAAGCTTCTCTCTAGTTATTATGTGTGGATATTTCCGTTTTCACCATGGGTCCCTAGGGGATCCCAAATATCACTTTGCAGAATCCAGGACAACAGTGTTAGACAACTGTTCCAAGATTGGAAGAGTGGAACTCTTTGAAGAAGTTACACATCCGAAAGCAATCTCTCAGAGAGAATCTCTCTAGTTATTATCTAAGGATATTTCCATTTTCACCACGGGCCCCTACGGGTTCCCAAATATCACTTTGCAGATTCCATGAAAAGAGTGTTAGCAAACGGCTTCCTGAGTTCTAAGGTGTAACTCTGTGAGATGAATTCACAGATCAGGAAGAAGTTTCTCAGAAAGCTCCTTTCACGTTTTGAACTGATGAAATTTCCTTTATCCACGTAGGAATCAATACGATACAAAGAAGCCCTTCTCAGGTTCCTCAAAGACAGTGTTAATGGACTGGTCCCCGAAACATAAGTGTAACTCTGTGAGATGAATTCACACATCACCAAGAAGTTTCTAGGAAAGCTTCTTTCTAGTTTTCATCTGAGTATATTTCCTTTGTAACCATAAGCTTCACTGCGCTAAGAAGTATCCCATTGTAGATTTCCAGAAAACTTTGTTAGGAAACTGATCACTGAAGAGAAACGTGAAACTCTCTGAGTTGCATTCACATATGGCAATGCACTTTCTCAGAAAGCTTCTTTCCAGTTTTGATCTGAGGATATTTCCTTTTTCACCATAACCCTCAATGAGCTCCAAATATCACTTTGCAGAATCCACTACAACACTTTTAGCAAACGGTTCGAAGAAAGGACGGGTGGAACTCTGTGTGATGGAGTCATACAGCAGAAAGTAATATCTCAGAAAGCTTCTCTCCAGTTATTATGTGAGGATATTTCCTTTTTCACCATGGGACCCTATCGGCTCCCAAATATCACTTTGCAGAATTTACAACAACAGTGTTACCAACAGTTCCAAGAAGGGAAAAGTGGAACCCTGTGTGTTGAAGTCACAGAACAGAAAGCAATCTCTCAGAAAGCTTCTCTCTAGTAATTATCTGAGGGTATTTCCTTTTTCACCATGGGCCCCTATGGGCTCCCAAATATCACTTTGCAGATTCCACGAAAAGAGTGTTAGCAAACTGCTTCCTGAGATCTAAGTTGTAACTCTGTGAGATGAATTCACAGATCAAAAAGAAGTTTCTCAGAAAGCTTCTTTCACGTTTTGAACTGATGATATTTCCTTTATCAGCGTAGACCTCAATACGATCCAAAGAAGCCCTTCTCAGGTTCCTCAAAGACAGTGTTAATGGACCACGAAACATAAGTGTAACTCTGTGATATGAATTCACACATCACCAAGAAGTTTCTAAGAAAGCTTATTTCTAGTTTTCATCTGAGTATATTTCCTTTGTCACCGTAAGCTTCATTGTGCTAAGAAGTATCCCATTGCAGATTTCCGGAAAATTTTGTTAGCAAACTGATCAGTGAAGAGAAACGTGTAACACTGTGAGCTGCATTCACACATGGCAATGCAGTTTCTCAGAGGGCTTCTTTCCAGTTTTGATCTGAGGATATTTACTTTTTCACCATAGCCCAAAATGTGCTCCCAAATATCACTTTGCAGAATCCACGACAACAGTGTTGGCAAACTGTTCCAAGAAGGGAGAGGTGGAACTCTGTGTGATGAAGTTACACATCAGAAAGCAATCTCTCTGAAAGCTTCTTTCTAGTTATTATGTGAGGAAATTTCCCATTTCACCTTGGGCCCCAATGGGCTCCCAAATATCGCTTTGCAGTTTCCACGAAAAAAGTGTTAGCAAACTGCTTCCTGATGTCTACGGTTTAACTCTGTGAGATGAATTCAGAGGTCAGAAAGAAATTTCTCAGAAAGCTTCTTTCACGTTTTGAACTGTTGATATTTCCTTTGTCACCGTAGGCTTCACTGCAGTAAGTATATAATTGCAGATTTCCAGAAAACTGTGTTAGCAAACTGATCACTGAAGAGGAACGTGTAACTCTGTGAGTTGCATTCACACATGTTAATGCGGTTTCTCAGAAGGCTTCTCTCCAGTTTTTTATGAGGATATTTCCTTTTTCACCATAGCCCTCAAAGAGCTCCAAAATATCACTTTGCAGATTCCACGACAACAGTGTTAGCAAACTGTTCCAAGAAGGGAAGGGTGGAACTCTGTGTGATGAAGTCACACATCAGAAAGCAATCTCTCAGAAAGCTTCTCTCTAATTATTATGTGAGGATATTTCCTTTATCACCATGGGCCCCTCTGGGCTCCCAAATATCACTTTACAGTTTCCGCGAAAAGAGTGTTAGCAAACTCCTTCCTGAGGTCTAAATTTTAAGTCTGTGAGATGAACTCACTGATCAGAAAGAAATTTCTCAGAAAGCTTCTTTCACGTTTAGAAATGATGATATCTCCTTTATCAGCGTAGGCTTCAATGCGATCCAAGAAGACCTTCTCAGGTTCCTCAAAGGCAGTGTTAATGGACTGCTCCACGAAACATAAGTGTAACTCTGTGAGATGAATTCACACATCACCAAGAAGTTTCTAAGAAAGCTTCTTTCTAGTTTTAAACTGAGGATATTTCCTTTGTCACCATAAGCATCATTGCACTTAGAAGGATCCCATTGCAGATTTCCAGAGAAGTTTGTTAGCAAAGTGATCAATGTAGAAAATCGTGTAACTTGGTGAGTTGCATTCACACATGGCAATGCAGTTTCTCAGAAGGCTTCTTTCCAGTTTTGATCTGAGGATATTTCCTTTTTCACCATAGCCCTCAAAGAGCTCCCAAACATCACTTTGCAGAATCCACGAGAACAGTGTTAGCAAACTGTTCCAAGAAGGCAAGGGTGGAACTCTGTGTGATGAAGTCACACATCAGAATGCAATCTCTCAGAAAGCTTCTCTCTGGGTATTATCTAAGGATATTTTCTTTTTCACCATTGGCCCATATAGGCTCCGTAATATCAGTTTGTAGATTCCACGAAAAGAGTCTTAGCAAACTGCTTCTGAGGTCTAAGTTGTAACTCTGTGAGATGAATTCACAGATCTGAAAGAAGTTTCTCAGAAAGCTTCTTTCACGTTTTGAACTGATGATTTTCCTTTATAAGCGTAGGCCTCAATGCGATCCAAAGAAGCCCTTCTCAGGTTCCTCAAAGACAGTGTTAATGGACTACTCCACGAAACAGAAGTGAAACACTGTGAGATGAATTCACACATCAACAAGAAGTTTCTAAGAAAGCTTCTTTCTAGTTTTCATCTGAGGATATTTCCTTTGTCACCATAAGCATCATTGCACTTAGAAGCATCCCATTGCAGATTTCCAGAGAAGTTTGTTAGCAAACTGATCACTGTAGAGAAACGTGTAACTTGGTGAGTTGCATTCACACATGGCAATGCAGTGTCTCAGAAGGCTTCTCTCCAGTTTTGATCCGAGGATATTTCCTTTTTGCCATAGTCCCTCAATCGGCTCCCAAATAGCACTTTGCAGAATCCACGACAAGAGTGTTAGCAAACTGTTCCAAGAATGGAAGGGTGGAACTCTTTGAGATGAAGTCACACATCAGAAAGCAATCTCTCAAAAAGCTTCTCTCTAGGTATTATATGAGGATATTTCATTTTTCGCCATGGACAATGTGGGCTCCCAAATAACACTTTGCAAAATCCATGACAACAGGGTTAGCAAACTCTTCCAAGAAGGGAAGGGTGGAACTCTCTGTAATGAAGTCATACATCAGAAATCAAACTCTCAGAAAGCTTCTCTCTGGGTATTATCTGAGGATATTTTCTTTTTCACCATGGACCCATATAGGCTCCTTAATATCAGTGTGTAGATTCCACGAAAAGAGTGTTAGCAAACTGCTTCTGAGGTCTAAGGTGTAACTTCTGAGATGAATTCACAGATCTGAAAGAAGATTCTCAGAAAGCTTCTTTCACGTTTTGAGCTGATGATTTTCCTTTATCAGCGCAGGCCTCAATGCGATCCAAAGAAGCCCTTCTCAGGTTCCTCAAAGACAGTGTTAATGGACTACTCCACGAAACAGAAGTGAAACACTGTGAGATGAATTCACACATCAACAAGAAGTTTCTAAGAAAGCTTCTTTCTAGTTTTCATCTGAGGATATTTCCTTTGTCACCATAAGCATCATTGCACTTAGAAGCATCCCATTGCAGATTTCCAGAGAAGTTTGTTAGCAAACTGATCACTGTAGAGAAACGTGTAACTTTGTGAGTTGCATTCACACATGACAATGCAGTTTCTCAGAAGGCTTCTTTCTAGTTTTGATCTGAGTATATTTACTTTTTGACCATAGTCCTCAACGATTTCGCCAATATCCCTTTGCAAAATCCACGACAACAGTGTTAGCAAACTGTTCCAAGAAGGGAAGAGTGCAACTCTGTGTGATGAAGTCACATTTCAGAAAGCAATGTCTCCGAAAGCTTCTCTCTAGTTATTATGTGAGGATATTTCCTTTTTCACCATGGCCCCAATGGGTTCCGAAATATCACTTAGCAGATTCCACGAAAAAAGTGTTAGCAAACTGCTTCCTGAGGTCTAAGGAGTAACTCCGTGAGATGAATTCACAGATCAGAAAGAAGTTTCTCAGAATGCTTCTTTCACCTTTTCAACTGATGATATTTACTTTACCAGCGTAGGTCTCAATGCGATCCAAAGGAGTCCTTCTCAGGACCCTCAAAGACAGTGTTAATGGACTGCTCCACGAAACATAAGGGTAACTCTGTGAGATGAATTCATATATCACCAGAAGTTTCTAAGAAAGCTTCTTTCTACTTTCATCTGAGGATATTTCTTTTGTCACCGTAAGATTCATTGAGTGAAGAAGTATCCCATAGCAGATTTCCAGAAAACTTTGTTAGTAAACGGATCACTGAAGAGAAATGTGTAACTCTTTAATTCGCATTCACACATGGCAATGCAGTTTCTCAGAAGGGTTCTTTCCAGTTTTGATCTGAGGATATTTCCTTTTTCACCATAGAGCTCAATGAGCTCCCAAATATCCCTTTGCAGAATCCACGAAAACTGTGTTAGCAAACTGTTCCAGGAAGGCAAGGGTGGAACTCTGTGTGATGAATGCACAAATCTGAAAGAAATCTCTCAGAAAGATTCTCTCTAGTTATTATCTGAGGATATTTCCTTTTTCACCATGGGCCCCTATGGACTTCCAAATATCACTTTGCAGTTTCCATGAAAAGAGTGGTAGCGAATTGCTTCTGAGGTCTCTGTTGTAGCTCTGTGAGATGAATTCACAGATCAGAAAGAAGTTTCCCAGAAAGCTTCTTTCATGTTTTGATGTGATAATAATTCCTTTATCAGCATAAGCTCCAATATGTTCCAAAGAAGCCCTTCTCAGTTTCATCAAAGAGAGTGTTAATGGACTGCTCCATGAAACATAAGTGTTACTCTGTGAGATGAATTCACACATCACCAATAAGTTTCCAAGAAGGCTTCTTTCTAGTTTTCATCTGAGGATACTTCCGTTGTCAATGTAAGCTTCATTGCGCTAAGAAGTATCCCATTACAGATTTTCCAGAAAACTGTGTTAGCAAACTGGTCACTGAAGAGAAACTTGTAACCCAGTGAGTTGCATTCACACATGGCAATGCAGTTTCTCAGAAGGCTTCTTTCCAGTTTTGACCTGAGGATATTTCCTTTTTCAACATAGCCCTCAATGAGATCCCAAAAATCACTTTGCAGAAACCACGACAACAATGTTAGCCAACTGTTCCAAGAAGGGAAGGGTGGAACTCTGTGAGAGGAAGTCACACATCAGAAAGCAATCTCAAGGAAAACTTCTCACTAGTTATTATTTGAGGATATTTCCTTTTTCACAATGGGACCCTCTGGGTTCCCAAACATCACTTTGCAAAAATCCACGACAACAGTGTTAGCAAACTGTTCCGAGAAGGGAAGGGTGGAACTCGGTGTGATGAAGTCACAAATCAGAAAGCAATATCAGGGAAAGCTTCTCTCTAGTTATTATCTGAGGATATTTCCTTTTTCACCATGGGTCCCTATGCGCTCCCAAATATCACTTTGCACATTCCACGAAAAGAGTGATAGTGAACTGCTTCCTGAGTTATAAGTTGTAACTCTGTGAGATGATTTCACAGATCAGAAAGAAATTTCTCAGAAAGCTTCTTTCACGTTTTGAACTGATGACATTTCCTTTATCAGCGTAGGCCTCACTACGATCCAAAGAACCCTTCTCTGGTTCCTCAAAGACAGTGTTAATGAACTGCTCCACGAAACATAAGTGTAACTGTGTGAGATGAATTCACACATCACCAAGAAGTTTCTAAGAAAGATTCTTTCTAGTTTTCCTCTGAGGATATTCACTTGTCACCGTAAGCTTCATTGCGCTAAGAAGTATCCAATTGCAGATTTCCAGAAAACTGTGTAGCAAACTGATCACTGAAGAGAAAGGTGTAACTCTGTGAGTTGCATTCACACATGGAAATGCAGTTTTCAGAAGGCTTCCTTTCCTTTTGATCTGAGGATATTTCCTTCTTCACTATAGCCCTCAATGAGCTGCCAAATAACACTTTGCAGAATCCACGACAACAGTGTTAGCAAACTGTTCCAAGAAGGGAAGAGTGGAACTCTGTGTGATGAAGTCAGACACCAGAAATCAATCTCCCAGAAAGCTTCTCTCTTGTTATTATCTGAGGATAATTCCTTTTTCATCATGAACGCCTATGGGCTCCCAAACATCACTTTGCAGATTCCACGAAAAGAGTGTTAGCAAACTGCTTCCTGAGGTCTAACTTGTAACTCTGTGCGATGAATTCACCTATCAGAAAGAAGTTTCTCAGAAAGATTCTTTCACGTTGTAAACTGTTGATATTTCATTTATCAGCGTTGGCCTCAATTTGATCCAAAGAAACCCTTCTCAGGTTCCTCAAAGACAGTGTTAATGGACTGCTCCTCGAAACATAAGTGTAACTCTGTGAGATGAATTCACACATCACCCAGAAGTTTCTAAGAAAGCTTCTTTCTAGTTTTCATCTCAGGATATTTCTTTGTCACCATAAGCTTCATTGCACTAAAAGTATCCCATTGAAGATATCCAGAAAGCTTTGTTAGCAAACTGATCACTGAAGAGAAACGTGTAAGTCTGTGAGTTGCATTCACACATGGCAATGCAGTTTCTCAGAAGGCTTCTTTCCAGTTTTGATCTGCGGATATTTCGTTTTTCACCATAGCCCTCAATGAGCTCCCAAATATCACTTGCAGAAACCACGACAACAGTTGTTAGCAAACTCTTCCAAGAAGGGAAGGGTGGAATTCTGCGTGTTGAAGTCACACATCATGAAGAAATCTCTCAGAAAGATTCTCTCTAGTTATTATGTGAGGATATTTCCTTTTTCACCATGGGCCCCTATGGGCTCTCAAATAACACTTTGCAGATTCCACGAAACGAGTGTTAGCAAACTGTTCCGGGAAGGGAAGGGTGGAACACTGTATGATGAAGTCACACATCAGAAACGAATGCCTCAGAACGCTTCTCTCTATTTAATATATGAGGATATTTCCTTTTTCACCATGGGCCCCCATGGTCTCCCGAATATCACTTTGAAGATTCCACGAAAAGAGTGTTAGCAACTGCTTCCTGATTTCTAAGTTGTAACTCTGTGCGATGAATTCAAAGATCAGAAAGTACTTTCTCAGAGAGCTTCCTTCACGTTTTGAAAAGATGTTATTTCCTTTATCAGCTTAGGCCTCATTACCATCCAAAGAAGCCCTCCTCAGGTTCCTCAAAGACAGTGTTAAAGGATGCTCCAGAAACATAAGTGTAACTCTGTGAGATAAATTCACACATCACCAAAAAGTTTCTAAGAAATCTTCTTTCTATTTTCATGAGGATATATACTTTGTCACCATAAGCTTCGTTGCGCTAAGAAGTATTCTACAATGCAGATTTCTAGAAAACTCTGTTGGCAAACTGATCACTGAAGAGAAAACGTGAAATTTTTGAGTTGCATTCACACATGGCCTGCAGTTTCTCAGAAGGCTTTTTTACAGTTTTCATCTGAGGATATTTCCTTTTTCACCACAGCCCTCAATGAGCTCCCAAATCATCACTTTGCAGAATCCACAACAATAGTGTTAGTAAAACTGTTCCAAGATGGGAAGGGTGGAACTCTGTGTGATGAAGTCACACATCAGAAAGCAATCTCTCAGATAGCTTCTCCCTAGTTATTATGTGAGGATATTTCCTTTTTCACCATGGGCCCCTATGGGCTCCCAAATATCACTTTGCAGAATCCACGACAACAGTGTTAGCAAACTATTTCAAGAAGGGAAGGTGGAACCATGTGTGATGAAGTCACACATCAGAAAGCAATCTCTCAGAAAGCTTCTCTCTAGTTATTATCTGAGGATATTTCCTTTTCACCATGGGCCCCTATGTGCACCCAAATATCACTTTGCAGATTCCAGAAAAGAGTGTTAGCAAACTGCTTCCTGAGGTCTAAGTTGTAACTATTTGAGAGGAATTCACAGATCAGAAAGAAGATTCTCCGAAATATTCTTTAACGTTTTTGAACTGATGATATTTCCTTTATCAGCGTAGGCCTCAATACGATCCAAAGAATTCCTGCTCAGCTTCCTCAAATACAGTGTTCATGGACAGCTCCACGAAAACATAAGTGTAACTCTGTGAGATAAATTTACACATCACCAAGAAGTTTCTAAGAAAGCTTCTTTCTACTTTTTCATCTGAGGATATTCCTTTCTCACAGTAAGCTTCATTGCGCCTAAGAAGTATCCAATTACAGATTTCCAGAAAACCGTGTGTTAGCAAACTGATCACTGAGAGAAATGTGTAATTCTGAGAGTTGCATTCATACATGGCAATGCAGTTTCTCAGAAGGTTTTCCGTCCCGTTTTGATCCGAGGATATTTCCTTTTTCACTATAGCCCTCAATGAGCTCCCAAATACCACGTTGCGGAACCACGACCAACAGTGTTAGCAAACTGTTCCAGACGGGAATGGTGTATTTCTATGGGATGAAGTCACACATCAGAAAGCAATCTCTCTGAAAACTTCTCTCGAGTTTTTATGTGAGCAGATACTTTCCTTTTTCACCATGGGCCCCTATGGCTCCCAAATATCACTATGCAGAATCCACGACAACTGTGTTAGCAAACTGTTCCAACAAGGGAAGGGTGTAACCCTGTGTGATGAAGTCACACATCAGAAGCAATGGCTCCGAAAGCTTCTCTCTAGTTGTTATGTGAGGATACTTCCTTATACACCATGGACCCCTATGGGCTCCCAATATCACTTTGCAGTTTCCACGAAAAGGAGTGTTAGTAAACTGCTTCCTGAAGTCAAAGTTGTAAATACTGAGAGATGAACTCACTGATCAGCAAGAAGTTTCTCAGAAAGCTTCTTTCACGTATTGAACTGATGAAATTTCCTTTATCAGCGTAGGCCTCAATGCGATCTAAAGAAGCCCTTCTCAGGTTCCTCAAAGACAGTGTTAATGGACTGCTCCACGAAACATAAGTGGAACCATGTGAGATGAATTCTCACATCACCAAGAAGTTTCTAAGAAAGCTTCTTTCTAGTTTTCTTCTGAGGATATTTCCTTTGTCACCCTAAGCTTCATTGCGCTATGAAGTATCTAATTGCAGAACTTCCAGAAAACTGTGTTAGCAAACTGAGCACTGAAGAGAAACGTGTAACTCTGTGAGTTGCATTCACACATGGCAATGCAGTTCTCAGAAGCCTTCTTTCCAGTTTGAATCTGAGGATGTTTCCTTTTTCACCATAGCCCTCAAGGAGTGCCCAATATCACTTTGAGTAATCACGACAACAGTTGTAGCAAAACTGTACCTGGAAGGGAAGGGTGGATTTCTGTGTGATGAAGCACATATCAGAAAGCAATCTGTCAGAAAGCTTCTCTCTAGATTTTATGTAAGGATACTGGCTTTTTCCACCATGGGCCCCCTACGGGCTCCCAAATATCACTTTGAGTAATCCACAACAACAGTGTTAGCAAACTGTACCTAGAAGGGAAGGGTGGAATTCTGTGTGATGAAGTGACACATCCGAAAGCAATCTCTCAGAAAGCTTCTCTCTGGTTATTATGTGAGGATATTTCCTTTGGTCACCATCGGCCACTATGGGCTCCCAATATCACTTTGCAGCTTCCACGAAACGAGTGTTAGCATACTGCTTCCTGATGTCTAATTTGTAACAATGCGAGACGAATTCACAGATCAGAAAGACGTTTTCTCAGAAAGCTTATTTCACGTTTTTGAACTGATGATATTTCCTTTATCAGCGTAGACCACAATACGTCCAAAGAAGCTTTCTCAGTTCCTTAAAGACAGTGTTAATGGAACTGCTCCAAGAAACATAAGTGTAACTCTGTGAGACGAATTCCGCATCACCAAGAAGTTTCTAAGAAAAGCTTCTTTTCTGGTTTTCATCTGAGGATAATTCCTTTGTCACCTTAAGCTTCACTGCGCAATGAAGTATCGAATTGCAGATTTCCAGAAAATGTGTTAACAAACTCATCACTGAGAGAAACGTTGTAAGTCTCTGAGTTGCATTCAACACATGGCAATGCAGTCTCTCAGAAGGTTTCCTCCCATTTTTAATCTGAATATATTTCCTTTTCACCATAGCCCTCAATGAGCTTCCCAATATCACTTTGCAGAATCCACGACAACAGTGTTAGCAAACTGCTCCAAGAAGGGGAAGGGTGGAACTCTGCATGATGAGTCACACATCACAAAGAAATATCTCAGAGAGATTCAATCCAGTTATTATGTGAGGACATTTTCTTTTTTCACGATGGGCCCCCAATGGGCTCTCAAATATCACTTTGGCAGATTCCACGAAAAGAGTGTTAGCAAACCACTTTTGATTTCTAAGGTGTATCTCCATGAGGTGAATTCACTGATCAGAAAGACGTTTCTCAGAAAGTTTCTTTCACTTTTTGAACTGATGATATTCCTTTACCAGCATGGCCTCGAACGATCCAAGAAGCCCTTCTATGGTTCCTCAAAGACAGTGTTAATGGACTGCTCCAGGAAACATAAGTACAACTCTGTGAGGTGAATTCACACATCACCAAGAAGTTTCTAAGAAATCTTCTTTCTTGTTTCATCGAGGATATTTCCTTTGTAACAGTAAGCTTCGTTGCGCTAAGAAGTATGTAAATGCAGATTTCCAGAAAACTGTGTTAGCCAAACTGATCTCTGAAGAAAAAACGTGTAACTCTGTGAGTTGAATTCACACATGGGCCTTGCAGTTTCTCAGGAGGCTTCTTTCCAGTTTTGATCTGAGGATATTCCTTTTCACCATCGGCCTCAATGAGCTCCCACATATCACTGGGCAGAATCCACAGCAACAGTGTTAGCAAACTGTTGCAAGAAAAGTAGGGTGGAACTCTTTGTGAAGAAGTCACCAATCAGAAAGCAATCTCTCAGAAAGCTTCTCTCTAGTTATTATATGAGGATATTTCCTTTTTCACCATGGGCCCCTAAGGGCTCCGAAATATCACTTGCAGAATCCACGACAACAGTGTTGGCAAACTGTTCCAAGAATGTAAGGGTGGAACTCTGTGTGATGACGTCACACATCAAAAAAGGCAATCTCTCAGAAAGCTTCTCTCTAGTTAGTATCTGAGGATATTTCCTTTTTCAGCATGGGCCCCTATGGGCTCCCCAAATACCACTTTGCAGATCCACGAAAAGAGTGTTAGCAAAATGCTTCCTGAGATCAAGTTGTAACTCTGTGAGATGAATTCACAGAGCAGAAAAGTTTCTCAGAAAGCTTCTTTCACGTTTGAACTGATGATATTTCCTTTAATAGCGGAGGCCTCAATATGATCCAAAGAATCCCTTTTCAGGTTCCTCAAACACACGTGTAATGACTGATCCACGAAATGTAAGTGTAACTCTGTGAGATGAATTCACACATCACGAAGAAGTTTTCTAAGGAGGCTTCTTTCTAGTTTTTCATATGAGGATATTTCCTTTGTCACCATAAGCTTCATTGTGCTAAGAAGTATCCAATTGCAGATTTCCGGAGAACTGGGTTAGCAAACTTATCACTGAAGAGAAACGTTTAAACTCGGTTAGTGCATTCACACATGGCAATGCAGTTTCTCAGAAGGCTTCTTTCCAGTTTTGACCTGAGGATATTTCCTTTTTCAACATAGCCCTCAATGAGATCCCAAAAATCACTTTGCAGAAACCACGACAACAATGTTAGCCAACTGTTCCAAGAAGGGAAGGGTGGAACTCTGTGAGAGGAAGTCACACATCAGAAAGCAATCTCAAGGAAAACTTCTCACTAGTTATTATTGAGGATATTTCCTTTTTCACAATGGGACCCTCTGGGTTCCCAAACATCACTTTGCAAAATCCACGACAACAGTGTTAGCAAACTGTTCCGAGAAGGGAAGGGTGGAACTCGGTGTGATGAAGTCACAAATCAGAAAGCAATATCAGGGAAAGCTTCTCTCTAGTTATTATCTGAGGATATTTCCTTTTTCACCATGGGTCCCTATGCGCTCCCAAATATCACTTTGCACATTCCACGAAAAGAGTGATAGTGAACTGCTTCCTGAGTTATAAGTTGTAACTCTGTGAGATGATTTCACAGATCAGAAAGAAATTTCTCAGAAAGCTTCTTTCACGTTTTGAACTGATGACATTTCCTTTATCAGCGTAGGCCTCACTACGATCCAAAGAACCCTTCTCTGGTTCCTCAAAGACAGTGTTAATGAACTGCTCCACGAAACATAAGTGTAACTGTGTGAGATGAATTCACACACATCACCAAGAAGTTTCTAAGAAAGATTCTTTCTAGTTTTCCTCTGAGGATATTCACTTTGTCACCGTAAGCTTCATTGCGCTAAGAAGTATCCAATAGCAGATTTCCAGAAAACTGTGTTAGCAAACTGATCACTGAAGAGAAAGGTGTAACTCTGTGAGTTGCATTCACACATGGAAATGCAGTTTTCAGAAGGCTTCCTTTCCTTTTGATCTGAGGA